>NC_066878.1:2618961-2797307 GCF_022985175.1 Labeo rohita | reverse complement strand
TTGGATAAAATAAATGCAGGCTTTGTAAGCAGAAGAGACTTCTTTAAAAACACTTTTGATTGGTTGTGTATATCTCATAAGTCTAAATGTGTCTAAAAGCACTATTTCCAGGGAATTTTTGAAGTATTTTGAAGCTTTTGGAGCCCACAATCCCTTTCCACTACAGATTTTTCTGATGCAAATGTATGCAACTATTTGCAAAATTAGTTAGTGATCTTGCATCATATATAAAGCATGCCAATTTAAAATCTACAGTATTCTGTGGAATGGGTGGTAAAATGTGTAAAAGTGGGCCAAGATTCTCTACATCCTTCTTGGAAGCTGACAGCATAATTGAATTAGCCATTCAATGAACATCCGGCCAACGTGTAGGACTTCATGAATGACAGGCGTTCCAAATCTGGCCTGTGTATTTGAATGTGATTATAGCCGATTGATATAAAAAAAAAAAAAAAAAAACTGAAAATTTACTCACCTTGCAAGCTGTCCAGATTGTAGATGAGCTTGTCTCTTCAACACAACAGATTTGTAGAAATTTAGCATTATATCACTTGCCCTCCAATGGATCCTCTGCAGTGAATGGGTGCCGCCAGATTGAGAGTTCAAACAGCTAATAAAAACATCAAAATAATCCGTAAGTAATTTACACGACTCCACTCTATCATTTAACATCTTGTAAAGTGAAAAGTTGCATGTTTGTGGAGTGGGCCCTTACACTTATAGGGCATTGCAAGCCCTCTGAGGCGTAAGCCAGGGCTATTTTTGTAGTCAACAATCTCACGAGAAGCTGTCTTTGACACCATCCGTCACCCACCGAGCGATGCCTCACTACTGATCTCTCACTGACAGTGCGAGAATTTAGAGCAGCGTCTCGCTATGGTAAGAGTGCTTCAGGTGAACGTTGGGCGAGTGAGACAGTCACACCACCTGATGCCTTGGCTCATTCCCATAGATATGGTGTGATGGGACAGCACTCACCACCCAACGTTATCCACCACCACTATCCAAGACAGCAATCCCATGAGAAATTGACTACAGACGCAAATCCATCAAAATTTTTTTAATTTGTTTATTTTCCATATGACTAGATTTTTTATTTTAAAATTAAATGACAAACAGCATTATTTACAGCATTTTAAACGTCAAAAGCACCACCGTCAGTTGCAGCGCTCATTATCCCCTAAACAGCATAATTTAAAATATTTTTTTTTTTTTTTTGCATTTTACTAGTTTCTTCACTTGAAAATTGTCAAACGGCATTATTTACTGTGTTTTTAACTGCAGAAAACGCCATCAGTTGCTGCACTCATTATCCCTAAACCAGACCTGGGCAAACTCGGTCCTGGAGGGCCGGTGTCCCTGCAGAGTTTAGCTCCAACCCTGATAAAACTCACCTGTTTGTAACTTTCTAGTAAACCTGAAGACACTGATTAGCTTGTTCAGGTGTGTTTAATCAGGGTTGAAGCTAAACTCTGCAGGGACACCGGCCCTCCAGGACCGAGTCTGCCCAGGCCTGCCCTAAACGGCGTAACTTAAATTTATTTTTTTTTTTTTGCATTTTACTATTTTTTTAGTTTTTTTTTTTTTTTTTTTTAAACTGTCAAACAGCGTTATTTACGGCATTTTAAACAACAGAAAGTGACGCCAGTTGCAGCACTCATTATCCCCTAAATGGCGTAACTTAAATTTTTTTTTTTTATTTTGCATTTAACTAGTTTCTTTATTTGAAAATTGTCAATCGGTGTTATTTACGGTGTTTTAAACTGCAGAAAACGCCGTCAGTTGCGGCGCTCATTATCCCTTAAACTACAAAATTATTTTTGTAGTCAACAATCTCACAAGAAGCTGTCTTTGACACCATCCGTCACCCACCGAGCGATGCCTCACTACTGATCTCTCACTGACAGCGGCACCATTAAATGACAGCAATCCCATGAAAAACTGAGAAAGCAATTTTACAATTAAATTTTACTATTTTTTTTTTTTTGTTTTTAATTTTTTGTCAAAATTCCAAATTAGCATTTTGCATAATTTTTTTTCAAACGTTCAGAAACCTGAAGTGTCCGTTATTTCAGGTGAGTTTAAATGGCAGAAGCAAGGCGTCAGTTGTTATTATAAACAGCATAACTTAAATTTTTTTTTTAATTTTTTTTGGAGTGCATTTTACTAGTTTCTTTATTTGAAAATTGTCAAAAACGGTATTATTTTTGTCAATTTGTTTGTTAAATGCCAGAAACGCTTGTTCAGTTGCTGCACTCATTATCCCTAAACCAGAAATTTGGCAAACTCGGTTCTTGGAGGGCCCTTGTCCCTGCAGAAACTGTTTAGCTCCATTTCACATAAAACTTGACACCTGTTTGTAACTTTTTTTTTTAATTGTGAAAATTGATTTTTTTGTTCAGGTGCATTTAGGGGATTTTAATTTTTTTTAAATGACAGAAAGCAACTCTCTAGGGGCCTGCCCCCAAATGGCGTAACTTAATATATTTTTTTTTTTTTTTTTTAATTTTGTCAAATTTATTTATGGCATTTTAAATTTTTTTACTCATTTTAAATGGCATTTTACTAGTTTTTTTTTTTTTTTTTATAATTTGAAAATTGTCAAACTGCAGACATTTAATTTTTTATTATTTTAGGACAGAAAGCGCCGTCAGTTGCTGCACTCATTACCCTAAACGTAGACCTTTTTTGCAGCATTTTTTTTAGGGCCGGTGTTTGCAGAGTTTAGCTCCAACCCTGATAAAACTCACCTGTTTGTTTTTAACAGTTTTACACTGATTAGCTTGTTCACTCTGTTCTTAAACATTGTTGTCTCTGCAGAGAACGCGTCCCTGCGGCACTCATTATCCCCTAAAACTGCAACTTAACATGAATTTTGTTTTTATTATTTTTTTTTTTTTTAAATTGTCAAACTGCGTTATTTACTTTATCATTTTAAATGACAGAAAGCAATTTACCCATTATCCCCTAAACAAGTTTATTTTACTATTTTTTTTTACTAGTTTCCATTTGAAAATTTTATTTACGGCAGACAGAAAGGGATCTATTAGAAGTGCTATTTTAAAACTTGGGCTTTTTTTCCGTTAGTTAACCAGGGCAGACCTGGGCAAACTCGGTCCTGGAGGGCCGAGTGTCCCTGCAGAGTTTAACTCCAACCCTGATAAAACTCACCTGTTTGTAACTTTCTAGTAAACCTGAAGACACTGATTAGCTTGTTCAGGTGAGTTTTATCAGGGTTGAGCTAAACTCTGCAGGGACACCCTCCAGGACTTCCAGGCCTGACTAAACGTTTGCCCAGGCAGAGAGCATTTTATGGTGTAACTTATTTTTAAATTATTTTTATTTTTTTTTTTTTTTTATTCCATTTTAATTGTTTTTTTTTTTTTTAAATTTAAAGAAATTGTTTTTATTTTGCGGCATTGAAAAATGACGTAAATTAAATTATTTTTGCATTTTTATTTTTTTTTATTAATTGTCAAACTGCGTTATTTGATTTTAAACGACAGTTGCACTCATTTAAAAAGTTGCCTGGGCACTCCTGGAGGAAATGAAAATTCATTTAAGTTACGCCGTTTAGGGGATAATGAGTGCCAGTTGCTGCAATCTAGTAAACCTGAAGACACTGATTAGCTTGTTCAGGTGAGTTTTATCAGGGTTGGAGCTAAACTCTGCAGGGACACCGGCCCTCCAGGATAGAGCTAACCCAGTCCTGCCCTAAACGGTGTTGTACGACAGAGAGCGCTGTCAGTCGCGGCATTCGTTATCCCCTAAACGGTGTAACTTACATGAATTTTCAGTGAGTGCCGCAACTGACGTCACTTTCTGTCGTGTAAAACGCCGCAAATAACGCAGTTTGACAATTTTTAAATAAAACTAGTAAAATGCGAAATTAAAAAAAAAAACATTTAGGTTGCGTCATTTAGGGGATAATGAGTGCCGCAACTGACGTCGCTTTCTGTAGTTTAAAATGCAGTAAATAACGCAGTTTGACAATTTTTAAATAAACTAGTAAAATGCAAAATAAAAAAAAAATTAATTTAAGTTGCGCCATTCAGGGATAATGAGTGCTACAACTGACAGCGCTCTCTGTCGTACAACACCGTTTAGGGCAGAACTGGGAAAGCTCTTTCCTGGAGGGCCGGTGTCCCTGCAGAGTTTAACTCCAACCCTGATAAAACTCACCAGTTTGTAGCTTTCTGGTAAACCTGAAGACACTGATTAGCTTGTTCAGGTGAGTTTTATCAGGGTTGGAGTTAAACTCTGCAGGGACACCAACCCTCCAGGATAGAGCTAACCCAGTCCTGCCCTAAACGGTGTTGTACGACAGAGAGCGCTGTCAGTTGCGGCATTCGTTATCCCCTAAACGGTGTAACTTAAATGAATTTTCGATGAGTGCCGCAACTGACGTCGCTTTCTGTCATTTAAAATGCCGTAAATAACGCAGTTTGACAATTTTCAAATAAGGAAACTAGTAAAATGCAAAATAAAAAAAATATATATATAAAAATTAAGTTATGCCATTTAGGGGATAATGAGTGCCGTAATTGACATTGCTTTCTGTCGTTTAAAATGCCGTAAATAACGCAGTTTGACAATTTTTAAATAAACTAGTAAAATGCATAATAAAAAAATTCATTTAAGTTACGCTGTTTAGGGGATAATGAGTGCCGCAACGGACAGCGTTCTCTGTCGTACAACACCGTTTAGGGCAGAACTGGGCAAACTCGGTCCTTGAGGGCCGGTGTCCCTGCAGAGTGTAACTCCAACCCTGATAAAACTCACCAGTTTGTAGCTTTCTAGTAAACCTGAAGACACTGATTAGCTTGTTCAGGTGAGTTTTATCAGGGTTGGAGCCAAACTCTTCAGAGACACCGGCCCTCCAGGATAGAGCTAACCCAGTCCTGCCCTAAATGGTGTTGTACGACCGAGAGCGCTGTCAGTTGCGGCACTCGTTATCCTCTAAACGGTGTAACTTAAATGAATTTTCTTTCCTCCAGGACCGAAACTCCAATCCTGATAAAACTTAAATGAATTTTCGATAATGAGTGCTGCAATTGACATCACTTTCTGTCGTTTAAAATGCCGCAAATAACACTGTTTGACAATTTTCAAATTAGGAAACTAATAAAATAAAAAATATTTTTAAAACTTAAATTATGCCATTTAGGGGATAATGCGTACAGCCACTGATGGCACCTTATATCGTTTAAAATGCCATAACGCAGTTTGACAATTTTTAAATTAAAAAAAAAAAAAAAAAAAAGTAAGTTGCGCTGTTTGGGGGATAATGAGTGCCACAACTGATGTTGCTTTCTGTCATTTAAAATGTCGTAAATAACGCAGTTTGACAAATTAAAAAAAAAAAAAAAAAAAAAAAAAAAAAAAACCTAGTAAAATGCAAAAAATAAATAAATAAACTTAAGTTACGCCATTTAGGGCAGGCCTGGTGCCAACCTTGTCCTGGAGGGCCGGTGTCCCTGTAGAGTTTTGCTTCAACCCTGATAAAACTCACCTGAACAAGCTAATCAGTGTCTTCAGGTTTACTAGAAGGTTACAAACAGGTGAGTTTTATCAGGGTTGGAGCTAAACTCTGCAGGGACACCGGCCCTCCAGGACCGAGTTTGCCCAGGTCTGGTTTAGGGGATAATGAGTGCAGCAACTGATGGTGCTTTCTGACGTTTGACAATAAATTAACATTAAATAATGCTGTATGACAATCTTCAAATAATAAAAGTAAAGTGCAAAAAAAATGAAAAAGTTAATTTACGTCGTTTAGGGGGTAATAAGTGCCACAGCTGACATTGCTTTCTGTCGTTTAAAATTCCGTAAATAACGTCATTTGACAATTTAAAAAAAAAAAAAAAAAAAAAAAAATGCAAAATAATAAAAAAAAAAATTTAAGTTGGCCATTTAAGACAGGCCTGGGCAAACTCGGTCCTGGAGGGCCGGTGTCCCTGCAGAGTTTAGCTTCTAGCCTGATAAAACTCACCTGAACAAGCTAATCAGTGTCTTCAGGTTTACTAGAAAGTTACAAACAGGTGAGTTTTATCAGGGTTGGAGTTAAACTCTGCAGGGACACCGGCCCTCCAGGACCAAGTTTGCCCAGGTCTGGTTTAGGGGATAACGAGTGCAGCAGCTGACAGCGTTTCTAACGTTTGACAATAAATTGACATTAAATAATGCCGTTTGACAATTTTGAAAAAAAAAAAAAAAAAAAAAAAAAGTAAAATGCAAAATAAAAAAAAATAAAGTTGCGCTGTTTAGAGGATAATGAGCACCACAACTGACATTGCTTTCTGTCATTTAAAAATGTCGTAAATAACGTCATTTGACAATTTAAAAAGTAAAAATAAAAAAATAAAATAAAACTAGTAAAATGCAAAAGAAAAAAATACATTTTAAGTTGCACTGTTTAGGGCAGGTCTGGCCAGACTCGGTCCTGGAGGGCCGGTGTCCCTGTAGAGTTTAGCTTCAACCCTGATTAAACTCACCTGAACAAGCTAATCAGTGTCTTCAGGTTTACTAGAAAGCTACAAACTGGTGAGTTTTATCAGGGTTGGAGTTAAACTCTGCAGGGACACCGGCCCTTAAGGACTGAGTTTGCCCAGGTCTGGTTTAGGGGATAACGAGTGCAGCAACTGCCGGTGCTTTCTGACGTTTGACAATAAATTTGACATTAAATAATGCTGTTTGACAATTTTCAAATAATAAAACTAGTAAAATGCCAAAAAAAAAAAAAAGTTAATTTACACTGTTTAGGGAGTAATGGGTGCAACAACTGCTGCTGTTTTCTGCAGTTTAAAACACAGTAGATAATGCTAATTGACAATTTTCAAAGAAACTAGTAAAATGCAAAATAAAAACAATTATTTAATTACGCCATTTAGGGGATAATGAGCGCCACAACTAATGTCGCTTTCTGTCATTTAAAATGCCGTACATGACGCTGTTTAACAATTTAAAAAAATAAATAAAAAATAAAACTAGTAAAATGCAAAAAAAAAAAAAAAAAAAAAAAAATTTACGCCATTTAAGGCAGGCCTGGGCAAACTTGTTCTTGGAGGGCCGGTGTCCCTGCAGAGTTTAGCTTCAACCCTGATAAAACTCACCTGAACAAGCTAATCAGTGTCTTCAGGTTTACTAGAAAGTTACAAACAGGTGAGTTTTATCTGGGTTGGAGCTAAACTCTGCAGGGACACCGGCCCTCCAGGACCGAGTTTGCCCAGGTCTGGTTTAGGGGATATTGAGTGCAGCAACTGACGGCGTTTCTAACGTTTGACAATAAATTGACATTAAATAATGCTGTTTGACAATTTTGAAATGAAATAAAAAAAAATAATAAAAAAACCTAGTAAAGTGCAAAATAAAAATTAATTTATGACATTTAGGGGATAATGAGCGCCGCAACTGACGGCACTTTCAGACGTTTAAAATTCCGCAAATAACGCCGTTTGACAATTTTGAAATTAAAAAAAAAAAAATGTAGTCATATGCAAATCCATCAATCGGTTTATTTTTCATCTGTAGTCAATTTCTCATGGGTTTGCTGTCTTGGATGGGTGGTGGTGGATAACGTTGGGTGGTGAGTGCTGTCCCATCACACCATATCTATGGGAATGAGCCAAGGCATCAGGTGGTGTGACTGTCTCACTCGCCCAACGTTCACCTGAAGCACTCTTACCATAGCGAGACGCTGCTCTATATTCTCGCACTGTCAGTGAGAGATCAGTAGTGAGGCATCGCTCGGTGGGTGACGGATGGTGTCGAAGACAGCTTCTCGTGAGATTGTTGACTACAAAAATAGTGTAGTTTAAGGGATAATGAGTGCCGCAACTGATGGCGTTTTCTGCAGTTTAAAACAACGTAAATAACGCCGATTGACAATTTAATAAAAAAAAAAAAAAAAAATAAAATGCAAAAAAAAAAAAAAAAAAATAAAAAAATATAATAATAATAATAATAATAATAATAATAATAATAATAATAATAATAAAATAAATAAATTTAAGTTACACCGTTTAGGGCAGGCCTGGGCAAACTCGGTCCTGGAGGGCCGGTGTCCCTGCAGAGTTTAGCTCCAACCCTGATAAAACTCACCTGAACAAGCTAATCAGTGTCTTCAGGTTTACTAGAAAGTTACAAACAGGTGAGTTTTATCAGGGTTGGAGTTAAACTCTGCAGGGACACCGGCCCTCCAGGACCGAGTTTGCCCAGGTCTGGTTTAGGGGATAATGAGCGCTGCAAGTGAAGGCTTTTTCTGCAGTTAAAAACACTGTAAATAATGCCGTTTGACAATTTTCAAGTAAAGAAACTAGTAAAATGCAAAATAAACAAATTAAATTTTTTGATGGATTTGCGTCTGTAGTCAGTTTCTCATTAGTTTGCTGTCTTGGATTGTGGTGGTGGTGGATAACGTTGGGTGGTGAGTGCTGTCCCATCACACCATATCTATGGGAATGAGCCAAGGCATCAGGTGGTGTGACTGTCTCACTCGCCCAACGTTCACCTGAAGCACTCTTACCATAGCGAGACGCTGCTCTAAATTCTCGCACTGTCAGTGAGAGATCAGTAGTGAGGCATCGCTCGGTGGGTGACGGATGGTGTCAAAGACAGCTTCTCGTGAGATTGTTGACTACAAAAATAATTTTATAGTTTAAGGGATAATGAGTGCCGCAACTGACGTGTTTTCTGCAGTTTAAAACACAGTAAATAACACTGATTGACAATTTCAAATAAAGAAACTAGTAAAATGTAAAATAAAAAAAAAATACAAAAATTTGTTACGCCATTTAGGGGATAATGAGTGCCACAACTGGCGTCATTTTCTGTCATTTAAAACACTGTATATAAAACAGATTGACAAATTTCAAAATAAAGAAACTAGTAAAATGCAAAATAAAAAATATTTAAAAATGTATTTAAGTTTGCAATGCCCTATAAGTATATAAGGGCCCACTCCACAAACATGCAACTTTTCACTTTATAAGATGTTAAATGATAAAGTAGAGTCGTGTAAGTTACTTACGGATTATTTTGATGTTTTTTATTAGCTGTTTGAACTCTCAATCTGGCGGCACCCATTCACTGCAGAGGATCCATTGGAGGGCAAGTGATATAATGCTAAATTTCTACAAATCTGTTGTGTGAAGAGACAAGCTCATCTACAATCTGGACAGCTTGCAAGGTGAGTAAATTCTTTTTTTTTTTTTTTTTTTTTTTTTTTTTTTTAAGCAATCTATAGCAAGAGTATCTTAATACTGCTCATATGTATCTTTACCACCTAAATTTAGTTTGTGAAAATATTGTGCCCTGTCCTGCTTACTAAGTCCTTCTCTATATGATTTAGCAGCTTCCACATGTTTTTTCAGTGGTTTAGACAGCATAAATTAGCAGAACAATGTATTCAGTAGTACATTCACTCCACAGTCCATGCTGTTGTTTATGTCCGTTTACATTTGTTTACATACCAATCTTGGTAACTGACCAAATCGTGACGTAAGTTAGGGCTGGGTGATATGGCCAAAAAAAAGGTTACAGTATGTTGTTTTTTTTTTTTTTTTTTTTTTTTTCATATCAGTTTTTTTTTACAAGTTTAAAGGCAGATTTTTGCTACAGTGTGGAAGTTGTAAAACCCAGACTGTTAAATGTGTCTTTAAAATATTCTTTATAGTCAGAACATGTCAGAATTCTTCACACTTTTACCAGTCTTTTTTCCTTAGCAGAATAAATATCTTAATAGAAAACAAACAAACAAAAAAATGTCTTGCGTGTTTTGAGTAATATTATTTCAAATCAAGGTTTGTGTTACCTGATAATATCTCTGATAAATATCTCTGATAAATATCCCTGATTAAAGTCTCTTATAAATACATATTTGATAGTAGCTTGAGTTAAGGATGCAGATGTAGATTTATTTTCATTTTCAGTAATATCTGTAAAAATGGTTGCAACCTTATTTTTATTTGGTGAAGTTTTTCGCCATACTCGGTCTCCCCAAGACGACTCATTCTTCCAGAGTCACATTGAAGATTCGTTCAAAATGAAAGAATCGTTCAAGAATGACCCATTACTAATTCGTAGCATCATGGACGCGCATCCCAGAGTCTGTGCTATACAAGCTTTTGTGCCCAAGTATGCAATTATTATTATTATTATTATTATTATTATTATTATTATTATTATTATTATTATTATTATTATTTTTTTTTTCAATGACAGATTGTTTTGCTAGATAAGACCCTTCCTGTTAAACTACATTTTGGAAGTTCAAAATCGGGGCACCAATGAAGTCCTGAAATCCTGAAACGCTTTCCTCAAAAACCATAATTTCTTTACGACTGAAGTCAGAAAGATATGAACATCTTGGATGATGAATTGTTGTTCTTGAAGTGGAGTTCTCCTTTAATGTTGTGATAGATGGAGTTTGCTTATTGTTTATGGCTGTAGTTACCAAGTACTAACACTAGACGGCAGCACGTTATTACTGAGTGTTACCAATCTCATTTTCTTTAGCATTTCAGTAGCACTTTTAGTGTCAGGAAGCCACTGACATAAGTTGCATCTGTACTGGTAAATATCACTATATTGATAGACTGGATATGCAACAGATGAAATTAGTATGATACAAACATATCGTTTTATTGCATAAAATAATGCATTTGTAATCTCAATAGTTTGTTATTTTTGTCTAGCATCTGCAAGGCAGTTTAAATGGTTTACAAGAGCAAAGCTTCACCACTCTCATATTTACAGTATATTTACATGTCATCTTTAATAACTAATCACAGTGTCCATGATTTGAGAATCCAGTGTTGTCAGAGCACAAACCCTCTACTGAAACACTTTTTAATGCATCAGCTCTGAAACAAAGGCTTCTTTACACAGTCAAAAACTCTGGCCGAAGTAGGTTGTGGCCGGCAGGTGACAGTCTTTGCACCAACCAGAGGCAGGCGAGGAGGAGATAAAAAGCATTGTGCAGGGCTGTGGTTATGCTTGGGTTGCAGGTGGGCTGAGAGGGGCCGGCTGGCTTTCTGTGTCCTCTTTACTATTGTCTGAACAGTCAGATCCGATGTAACAGCCCGAGTCTCTGGGACAGTCGTTCAGTTCGGCTTTGACTTCTTCTGAGGGAGATTTGGGCTCCTCTTCTGTCTCTCCGTGACTCTGATTATTATCTGTATCAGGAAAAAAAAGATGATAGACACCGACGTCATTATAACGTCATCTGATGATTGTGCATGAATATTCATGGGGTTCTTGGAAGTGTGTTTTCAATAAATGCATTGCACGCAGTGTTTTTCTGTGTATTGCAGCGTTTGATGCCGTTTGTGAGGTGTGGCTATACTTCTGAAATTATAAGACGGATAACCCACAAAACACTGACTGCTCAACACACTTCCTGTTGGGTCTTTCATCACATGTACTAGCCTCGATGACATTCACTTTTTTCCACTAGCAGTGGTGTTGGTTTTTTTTTTTTTTTGTTTGTTTGTTTTGTTTTTCTACATGAAACTACACATTTTAAAACAAAATCTAAAATAATTTCAAATGCATTACAATATTGTATTTGTGTTGTGTGTGTTTTTTTTTTTTTTTTTTTTTTTTTTTTTTTTTTTTTTTTTTTTTTTTACACACATGTATTTTCTCATCTTTGTTTTTAGTTGTCATTGACAACCATTTTTTACACACACACACACACACACACACACACACACACACACACACACACACACACACACACACACACACACACACACGTCTGGTTTATTATCTTTGTGGGGACTCTCCATAGGCGCAATGGTTTGTATACTGTCCACACTGTATTTTCTATCCCCTTACCCTAACCCTTACAGAAAACTTTCTGCATTTTTACTTTCTCAAAAGTAATTCTGTATGATTTATAAGCTTTTGTACCCATGGGGACCTCAAGCCAGTCCCCACAATGTCAAAAATTTCAGGTTTTACTATCCTTGTGGGGACATTTGGTCCCCACAATGTAGCAAAAACAAGTACGTACACACACACAGACACACAAACACAGACACTAATTTCATAATTAAGAATTTGTTTTACTAATACTTTTTAATCAGTCCTTGTTTTGTTTAATTTGTCATGATTTTTCAAAAATGTTTTATTTTTATTTTATTAGACGTTTTAAATATTTTACATTATTTTACTTTTATAAAATATAAATTGTTTTGTGCATTTCACTTAAACATTTAAATGCATTTTATAAAAATATAAAATATTTGAACATTTTTGTAGAGACCAATTTTTTCAAATATTTCATTTAATAAACTTAAATATTTTGTGTTTTAAATTTATAAAATATAAGTTGTTTTATGCATTTTTTACATTTTATTTAAATCATTTAAATGCATTTTATAAAATAAAAACAGGTTTTGTAGAGACCAGTTTTTTCAAATATTTAATATTTTTATTAAACTTTTAAAATTTTACATTATTTTAAATGTATAAAATATCAATTGTTTTATGCACTTATTTTTATAAAATACATTTTAATGTATTTTATTTAAAAAAATATTCTGTTGTATTTTATAAAAATGAAAATATAAAATATTTGAAAATCTTGGTCTAATTTAAAATAGATGTTTTTAAATATTTTACATTATTTCAAATGTATAAAATATAAATTGTTTTACAAATCTTTATTTTATTAAAAAAAAACATAAATGTGTAAAATATAAATGATGCATTTATTTTATTTAAAAACATTTATATGTATTTTATAAAAATATGAATTTAATTTTTTTTTTTTTTTTATGAAGACCAATTTTTTTTACAATTATTTTATATTTTAAATGTATAAAATATAAACTTACGTATTGTTTAAAATAAACATTTAAATGTATTTTATAAAAATATAAAATATTTGAAATTGCTTTGTAGAGGTTTTATCTTATTGTATTAGACATTTTTAATATTTAATATTTTACATTTATAAAATATAAATTATGCATTTTTTATTTTATTAAAAAAACATTTAAATATATTTTATATAATTTTTTTTTTTTTTTTTTTGTAGAGACCAGTTTTTTTTTTCTAATTTTATATTTATTTACTTAAACATTGTACATTTATAAATATAAAATATTTGAATTTTTTTTGTAGAGACCAATTTTTTTTTTTATTTTACTTTTTTACATTTATAAAATATTAATTTGTATGCATTTTAAATTTTAATAAATGTATTTTTATCTCATCTTTGTTTTGTTTTTACTTCTAATGTCACTGTAGCTATTAGACACTTGAGTGGAAAGGAACTAGATTTTTATCTGAGGGAAAATGTGTGAAAAAGTAGTGTTTTCAACCTGTCGCTTCACCCTTGTGGCTTTGAGGTTTGTTTCTGAGCTTCTAAAGCACTGTACGTTCACAGCACTGAGGTGCTCATCCTACATCAGCGCTTGAACTGTGAAAGCCTTAAATAAAAACTAAAATGTCAAACAAGGTCTTGGAAACCGAAACCGCATCTATGCGCCATTTCCTGCCAATCATAAATATTCTGATGACTTCTAATTTTTAACCACTTACATTCAGGATCCTGCAGGTATTCTGCCGCCAACAGCAGCCGGTGTCGGTGTTCAGGGTCAGTCACGTTGAGCTCAACGAGATGCTGCTCCTTCAAATCCCGAAGATCTTCCACCGTCTGATACCCATTCAACAGCAAAGACGAGATGTGCTCCTGCAGAAACATTTCAGTCTGTTAAACCATCAGATAATACCTAACATCCTGTTTTTGAAATGTTTGAATGTGAATCTGTGGTTACGAGATGATCATCAGCTGAGGTGTTTAATTGGACATTTGAAGCACCTCCAGATTGAGTCTTTCCAGAAGCTCCTGAAGAGTTTTGGGTCGAGGTCTTCTGCTTCTCCGGTGAGAGCGAATCCTTGGTTCTGGCGCGCTTTCTTCCACCAGCAAGTCGACGTAGATGAACTTAAAGTTTCCAATTTTACCATTCAACATCCCTGACCAGATTCCCATTGCAGGTTTGCTGATGATATCAATCACATCTCCCACCTTACAAAGGAAAAAAATACATGTCAGTGGCTCTTGAGTTTGTTTTTTATTGCTGATCATCTCAGGTTGGTTTCTACCTTGAGTTTGAGAGACTCTGTGTCGTACGGACTGGGAACGAAGTCGGTGTGAACCTTGGCTCTCCCGCAGAACTGTCCCGTATAGGGCACGTCGTCTTCTAAACGCAGGCTGTCCCTGTTACTACAACCTTCAGAACCGCTGGTCACACCACCTAAAGTGTCAGGAAATGCAAAACAACCATTGAAACTCAAACCACATTGATAAAATGTCAACAGCACATCTACTTCAAATGTCAATTGAGTAGGCACCCCATTTCGCTCTCGTGGCTGCTCTGTTTTACATTTTCAAATGCAGGTTAGACCTGTGATCCAATAATAAATGGTCTATTAGTTGTAGAGGATATTAAGTTCGGCTTACTGGATGAACTCTGGCCGCTGTGCAAGCTGAACAGACTCTCGACAGAGTTACTGGAGTGGTTGCAGCCTTTGGCCAACACGCCGTCCACGCCGTCACCCGCCGCAGCTTCGTTTTCCTCGCCCTGTGAAAAACATCAGGTGCGTTCGTGAGCAGGCAAGAGTCCCAACCAAAAGCCAATGCGTGACAGGTCTTCAGGTAACAAATCGGGTCGTGCCAGGCCGCGGGTCGCTTGAGGGAGCAAAGTCTTTAATCCGCAAGAGCTGCGCTGCCGTTTTTACCTCAGACATGGGAGCTGCATGTAATCCGCCCACGCGAGCTCCTCAGAAGCTCTTTATAGTACAGCAGCAAAATAAAGGTTGACTGCTTTGTAAATAAGCTTGAAATTAACGAGAAAACTACAGACGTTGGGCTTCCTTGCTTTAATACCTCAGACCCACATGGTTTGCTCAGGAAAAACATGGTGGACATGAAGTTTTGCAAAGAACTTTTCACTCTTTACTGACTTTTTTTGGTTAAAAACAGTTCATAACTGACAAAAAAAGCTTTATGTATTACAAAAAATCACCATAAATTGTCTATGCGCCTCGTAGACAAAATAATGGCTTCCTAAGGAAGATTTCTAAAGGATCTGAGGAAATTTCGATCTTTTCTTTACCCTAAATTTTTTGTGTGAGTCTGAACTCTTTTCATTTTTGGACCTCATTAGCATTGGACCCCATTATAAAAATGTTAAATATCCATTTTGTGATTGTACAATCCACCCTTTGAAAAGATCCCAAAAGTTACAATTCTGTCATCATTTCTCCCCCTTCGCTTTTTTTCTAAGCCTGTTTAGTGTCTGTGCAACACAATATAAGACTTTTTTTGAAGAATGTTGGTAACTAAATGGTTTTGGGTCCCACTGACGTCCATTGTATGGCTAGAAAGTACTATGGAAGTCAAGTGGGACCCAAAATCCACGTGGTTACCAATATTCTTCAAAATATTCTTTGCATACAGGTTTGGAACAACATGAGGGTGAGTAAATAATGAAAGAACGGTCATTTTGGTTCCCATTGACTTCCATTGTATGGACAATAAATACAGTGAAAGTCAAGGGGAACTACCAATGTTCTTCAAAATATTTTCTATTATGTTGCACAGAAGAAGGAAATGCATTTAGGTTTGGAATGACATAAGAGTGAGGAAATAACGAGAGAATTCTTATTTCAGTTCCTAATGATCTTCCACTTTATGAACAAAAAAATTCTATTAAAGTCAATGGGAACTACCAACATTTTTCAAAATATCATCTTTTATGTTCCATAGAACAAAGAAATGCATACAGGTTTGGAACAATGTGAGGGTGAGTAAATAATGAAAAAATAGTAATTTTGGTTCCCATTGACTTCCATCGTATGCACAGAAAATTAAATCAAAGTCCATGGGAGCTACTGGAATTCTTCAAAATATCTTCTGTGTTTCACAGAAGATGAAATGCATTCAAGTTTGGAATGACGCGAGGGTGATTTAAATAATGAGAGAATTTTCATCTCCGTTCTCATTTTCTTCCATTGTATGCACCAAAAAAAAAAAAAAAAGTCAATGGGAATTACCAACATTCTTCAAAATATCTTCTTGTGTTCCACAGAAAAAAGAAACGCATTTAAGTTTGTGACAACAAAAGAGTGAGTAAATAATGAGAGAATTTTCTTTTCAATTCCCATTGACTTCCATTGTATGGCCAAAAAAAATACAATGAGAGTCAATGGAAACTACCAACGTTCTTCAAAATATCTTCTATTGTCTTCCACAGAAGACAGAAATGCATTTAATTTTGGAGCAACATAAGAGTGAGGAAATAATGAGAGAATTTTCATTTCAGTTTCCAATGACTGCCACTGTATGGACACAAAATACAAAAAGTCAATGGTAACTACCAACTTTATTTTATTTATTTATTTATTTATTTATTTATTTATTTATTAAATGATCTTCTCTTGCGTTCCACAGAAGAAAGATTGCTTTCAAGTTTGGAACGACATGAAGATGAGTAAATGATGACACAATTTTAATTTTTGGGTGAACTATCCCTTTAAAGAACCCAAAAGCTAATATGAACAACGTATGTTGTAACATCATTATTTGATTTAAAAACAGCGTTGTTTGCTAAACCAAAAGAACTTTGGCTGGTACGTTTTGATGTTGTTTTCAAGGTTAAAACTGCTGAACTATCAAGCAAGCGCTCACCATTTCCTCTGACAGGGCTTTAGTGTATTTCCTGCCCATCTTTTTACGCATGGTCAGTGAGATGTTCTTCATCTTCTTCCCTAGACCTCCTGATTTACTGGGATCCACCTCAGCTACTTCCACAGGCTACAGAGACACAGATGGAGGTCAGTATGGGAGATGGGAGTCCAGCTTTTTTTATTGAAAAAGGAAACCGAACTCACCAAACTTTCTGCCTTCTCTTCTGCCTTGACCTGTGTGGGCTGCTGTCTATCGAAAATCCCAAAGCTGGTGGATCGCTGAAACATGAAGAGAGAAAATAGGTTTTTGGTCTGCAGCTGTGAACAGTCTTGATTTGCATCTTGTTTCACACCATAGTTTTGCGGTCACAGAAGAGATCAGTAATGGTCATTTAAAATGTGGCTTGTTTGCAAACATAAGTCTAAAACAGGATAACTGTTAGCTGAGCACTGCTAGTACTTGCGTAATGTATAATTTCACCACAACAGATGGACAAAGTGTTAAGTTCTTTTGGTTTTGTTTGTTTTATTTTTAATAAAAAGTTTTTACCTTAGGTTTGTTCCTTGTTTTGTCAGAGACATTGGATGGTTTTCTTTGAAGCATTCTGCCAACTGCGTCAAATGTTTTTCTATCAATTTCTCCTGACAGAAAGCCGCTCAGCTCTTATTGTAGACACCCGCACTGGCCTGAAGCAGCTCACACATGCAGTCGAGTCTAAACACACTTCCTCAACCGCACACAGGATGTGAGCGTCTACTCTTACATCTCTAATCAGTGACTTTAAAGTGTCTCTTCAAGAGAAAATAATGCGTCATTATCATCATGACAATCTTTTAGAGCAACACCCAGAACTAAGGTTTTTCTGATGTAATTCACATGATCTGTAGAAATAAGAAAAATCTTTAATTGAGCTTTTATTTAGCATCAATTAATAAATGTGTGTGCTTCCATTTATTTAAAAAAAAAAAAAAAAAAAAAAAGCATCAATGAGAATATTTTTAAAAGAAGCCTTTCTAATTACAGATCAGATTTTACCCAATTTTTTTTACTTTAAAAGTAAAAAAGTGTTTTATGGGTATTTTATGGATTTTTGGACTGACAATTAGCAATGTTAAAAAAGATAAATTTAATGCAACTATGCAAGGACACATTACACTGTACCTTACCCTGCTGTTTTTTTTTTTTTTCTGTTTTCCTTTGTTCTGTTCTCTTTTTTCCCTTTTTATTGTATATCGTTTGGATTCTGTAAGCATTATAAAAATGTATCCTGAAATGCACAGGAAGTCAGCTGATTTGAATGCAACTCATTTTTTTTCTCTTCGAATTTTCTATTGTATCTTTTGACTTCCTTGACATAAAAAATAAAATTACATAAGAAGAATCCTCTTCTGCTCACCAAGGCTGAATTTATTTGATTAAAAATACATTACAAACAGTAATATTGTGAAATTATTTGAAATTAAAATGTTTTCTATTGTAATATATTTTAAAATGCAGTTTATTCCTGTGATTACAAAGCTGAATTTTCAACATCATTACTCCAGTCTTGTCACATGATCTTTCATAAATTGTTCTAATATGCTGATTTGATGCTCAAGAAACATTTATTATTATTATCAATGTTGAAAACAGATGTGCTGCCTGTTATTTGTAGAACTTTGGTACATTTTTGATAAACAAAACGGCGTTAATTTGAAATCTAAATCTTTTACTGTTCCTTTTGATCAATTTGTTGTCTTAAAAAAATAAAAGTATTAATTTTTTTTATAGACTCCAAACTACATATAAAATTATACCTTTTAGTAATAGTAATATATTAAATATTGTTACATATTTTAAATGATTTTTGTGATATAATCAGACACAGAAAACCAGTACCATATAAATGAATCCAAAATTTATTTCAGTATATTACAAGATACTGCCTGATATTATATGTGGTTTAGGGTTTTAACAAAAATACAAATGTGTAATAAATAAATAAATATATACACACACATTTATTTATATATATATATATATATATATATATGTGTGTGTATATGTGTGTGTATATGTATATATAAATATGTTAAAAATAAAATTTTTTTGTTTTTTTGTTTTTTTACAAATATGTATTTTCTCATTTATTTTTACAATTTTATTTATGTATTTATTTTATTTATTTATTTATTTGTCTTTCAAGCAGTATACACCACAAATATGTGATCCTGAACCACAAAACCAGTCATAAGGGTCAATTTGATGTATGGTTTGTTAGGATAGGACAATCTTTGGCCGAGATACAACTATTCGAAAATCTGAAATCTGAGGGTGCAAAAAAAAAAAAAAAAAAATCAAAATATTGGGGGAAAAAAAAAAAAAGTTGTCCGAATAAAAGACTTAGCAATGTATATTACTACTCAAAAATTAAGTTTTGACATATTTACAGTAGGAAATTTGCAAAATATGGAGCTTTTGATTTTATGGAATCATTTTGACCCATACAATGTATTGTTGGCTATTGCTACAAATATACCCGTGCTACTTTAGACTGGTTTTGTGGTCCAGGGTCACATATTTTGTTGTCTTGTGGTTCAAAGAAGACCTTAATATTTTAAAAAATATAAAAAAGATATTTAAAAAAACAACAACAAAAAAAAAACATTAATTTGGTTAATAAAGCTCTTTGTTCTGCATATTTTGTGTTTTATTACCTACAGTTTTGTATATTTTATAGTACACCTCTGCCTGATCTCTTCATTTTTATGCACTGGATGCTGGTCTACAGCATGTGATGCTGCTGATCTTGTGTGTCCTTTCAACAGGAAGTGCACTCTGATCATTATGTCTCACCAGAGGGTCAGGCGTGTCCAGGTCCATGACGGAGTGTGTGATCCACCTGTCTTGCTGCTCTCGTTTGTAGGGGTCCAGTCGGTGAAAGAGCTCCTCGTATTTCTCCCAGTCTGTGTCTCTGGGGAGGGTGAAGTTGAAGTTGTACATGACCTGTTCGGCCGTTGACCTGTGGCAGGTGTGTGTGGACGTGTCCCACGCTGGAGAATACGCCATAGGGCTCCAGTACTCCTGAAAGAGCCCCGGACTCCAAGAAGCCTCTGTTTTTGTTGTGTCAACGTCTTTATCCTGCTGGGATTGCTGTGTGGATGTCCTTGTGGGCTTCTTCTCAGCTTTTTTGGTCAGACTGATGCAGGTTATGACTGGACTGTGGCCTTTGCCAGTGGATTCTGTTGAATTACGTAAAGGAAGAAATATGGAAGATGCTGCTTTTTGTATCTAGTCCACATAAGGAAATTATTTTTTAGGTTTCTCACCTCCAGGCTCTGTGTTGTTCCTCGTCTCCTCCGTAACGCTTTGACTCCCCTTTTTTACTCCCACCAGTTTCTGGATCTTCTTCAGCGTACCTTGTGCCTCATCCTCGCTCTCTGACCTCCTGGTCTGAAATGAAGAGGAACTGGGTAATTACAGCACGTGAGTGAGATCAGAGATGCTGTGTATAGTTGAGCTCTCTCAATCTGCCTCAAGATCAACACACGAGATTCTACAAACTGCTGGGGATTCTGGGTAATACTAAAGCTCTGCCCTCAGGCTCTGACCTTATTAGAAGCCTTTCACAGATGTGCATTCTTACACTGGTGTGTCATTTGAGTTTCTCATAATCTGACCTCTATTTTCATGGAAAAGACTTTTTTTTTTTTTCTTTCTTTATCCTTTTTTGATACAAATTAGAATTTGATTACTTCACATAATGTCAGAAGCCATAAGCAGGCTCCAAAAATATGCCAACAGATTTCTTTATATCCTTTGTCTTATGCATTGGATGCACTATACTACATCGGTTATCAGTCTTTGTATTAATCATTTTTTTGTATATGTTCAGTTTATCTATTTTTACATTTAGATTACCTGAAGTTAATCTTTATAAATAATAATTCATTGTCAAAAAAAGCTATCCTTAGCAAATCTCAAACTTAAAAATTCTTATTTTTTTTTTTTTAACACTGTACATTGTGATATTGTGATGCATTAATTGAAAATAATTACATTTTATTATTGTTTTATTTTGAATTCATAAAAAATAACATTGAATTTTAAAATTGTTACGTTTAAAATCATTAAGTTTAGTTTTTAGTGTTTTACTGTTAATTTATTTAAACAAAATGATATGGAATAATATCAGCCACTTTTTATCTTAAAATTGTTATTATATGTATTTAAAATAATATTGCATTGTAATATTGGTCACTTTTTTGTTTAAAATGATTCATTTTAGTTGTTAGTGTTTTATTTTTAATTGAAGTTAACAAATTGTGCTATTGGCCACTTTTTTTTAATTTATCTGTAGTTAATTTAGTTAAATTTAGTTTTTAGGGTTTATGTATGTAAAAAAAAAAAAAATATATATATATATTTCATTGTAATATCGGTCTTTTTTTGTTTAAAATTATTAATTTTAGCTTTTAGTGTTTTATTTTTAATTGAAGTGAGCAAATTGTGATATTGGCTACTTTTTAAAATTTTAGTTTTTAGGGTTTATGTTTTTAAACAAAATAATATTGCACTGTAATATCTGCCTTTTTGTTGTTGTTTAAAATGATTCATTTTAGTTTTTAGTGTTTTATTTTTAATTAAAGTGAACAATTTGTAATAATGGCCACTTTTTAAAATTTATCTGTGATTAATTTTAGTTTCTAGTGTTTTTATGTGTTTAAAAAAAAATATTGCATTGTAATATCAGTTATTTTTGTTTAAAATTATTCCTTTAAATTTTTTGTATTTTATTTTTAATTGAAGTGAAAAATTGTAATATTGGCCACTTTTTAAAATACATCTGTAATTAATTTTAGTTTTTAGTGGGTTTTTTTATGTATTTAAACTAAATAATATTGCAGAGTAAGATTGGTCATTATTTTTGTTTAAAAATTATTCATTTTAGTTTTTAGTGTTTTGTTTTTAATTGAAATGAACACAATGGCCACTTTTTGAAATTTATCTGTGATAAATTTTAGGGTTTTTTTTGTATTTAAACAAAATAATATTGCTTTGTGATATCTGTAATTATTTTGTTTAAAATGATTCATTTTAGTTTTCAGTGTTTCATTTTTAATTTATGTAAACAAATTATAATATTCGCCTTAACATAAAATAACAGTTTATGATACTGCCCATAATTTTAAATATTGGTGCATTTCTAATATTTTGTTCATTTGAATTTTAAGGGGAAAATAGTTTATGCATTTTATGCAAATCCATTTATGCATTATTTTTCTTATTTTCCCCTCAAAATTCAAAAGTCATAAGTTAAGGCGGTATACTATACAAATAACTGATGTTTAGTCACAATAAAGTGAAAAAATAACTATAAAAAAGATGTAGGTTTGAGAAGAAACTCACCACGTCTTGCTGTCTGCATTCAGAGTTTTCTCTATTGGGATTCCAGGCTTCAAAATTCACACCCTGTGAATAAAAATACCAATGCTGAATTAGTTTGAGAGTGATACTGTCTTGTAAAATCTCAGGTTTGACATTGAAAGACTGAAAGTGCAATAATTCACAGATGACTGAATCACATTAGTGTAATGGAGAATTTAATCACTGAGAAATTTATCCTGTATTATCAAGAGGCACATTTTCTAGATGGCAGGGTTTGATGATTTTGTCTCATAAAAGCAAGACTGCTCAATACATATTCCATATTGCTGTTGTGATTTACCTGGACGGAGGGATTTTTAACCGTCTTCTCTGAATTCACCTGCTCCTCTTTCTCTTCTCTAGTGAGTTTTGACCGGTGGTGATCTTTGACCGCCTCTAGATTAAAATACAGCACAATTTAGCTCAAGCCCTGGATTTATGACAATTTTAGATTTAGATGGAAACTTGGGAAGTCAGGGGAAAAGAGTATGACCCTGATCACATTTTATCTGACTGTCAGTGAATCAGTCTGAGCCCAAATCAAATCCTCTGTTTCACATGGGCTTTTGGAATTGCTTTGTGTCGTCACTGATCTAATCCACTAAGACTGTTTGACACGCACAGCTTTCTCTGACCCTGAGCCCACCACACTTCCTCGGCTAACAAAACACACACTGCAGTCTCCTTAGACTTGTTACCTGTGTTCGTATGGTTCTTGCTGTGTACAAAGCCGTCTTTTTTTCTGGTGGCCGGCCAGTGGGCATCAGACTCTGTATGATCTGTCAGAGATAATAGCGGGTTATTTAAACATGGAGGGCAAATGAAATGGTGTTATTGAGAAACGCCGCCGCCAAGTAGGTCAGCAGGACTGGCATTTGGTTAACGGTGCTCAAAAATACAAGGCAGAAGAGCTTTGCTGGAATTCAGTGGGTCAGATGCAAAATATTTTTTTTAAAGTTCAATCCTTAATCCTGAAACAAAGCAAAAAATTGAGATGCATAAAGCTTAATTCCAGATGAAGTCCTGGATGGAATAACTGACCCTCGGATTCTTTGAACTCTATGACACTTTGTTCTATGACTAGTAATATTACTAGTACTGTAGTATTAAGCATGTGGTTTAAGTTTTTAATGAACGGTGAGAAAAATCAGTAAGGAATTATGGGTGTTCATTCAAAACAAGTAGACAAACCTGTAGTCTCATCTTCTGATGTTGATAGTAATTGGGACCTGTTATGAGAAAGAGAAACTACATTAGATACATAATATATAAACACTATACACCAACAATTAACTTCTAAAACTGTGAAAAAAATCTGTGGAAGGATGTCTATAGCTGTCACACTTTTTAATTTTGTACAGATTTAAAATATCTATGAATTTCGCTTCTTTTAACCCATAAATCTCCGCCCCAAGTCAAGCAATGTATTAATTTAATAAGTCATAAAATATTTTTGAAATTTAATAAGCATGCTATGCACGGTTTAATTAGATTGCACGCAATTAAGAGGACCACTGCCAGTTCAATCCGAATTTACGTACCTTTTGTATGGTCAGTGAACATAACCATAACTTATATAGCCATAAAAGTTCAAGTTTGGAAGACTGCCAGTAGAAGAAACATGAAATACCAAAATAAAAACAGGCTCTTTGCTGTAAATAGACCTATTACATGCTAGTTCAGGTGCTGCAGCGATGGACAGTGACTTTTTCAGGTAAACAGAAATAAGCATATGTAAAGTGTATATATATATAACACGCTAAAACGACAATAACTAGTCATTTTTATGTATGGAAATAGAACTAGCAATTGGGTGTTCGTTTGATGAATGAATCACTGCGAGTCGGTTCATTCCATTGTAGCGAAACGATTTGAGTATGTTCACGATTCAAACCGAATCATTCGGATATCACTAATCCGTTTGGAGAAGATTTTCCTGTCAGGAAAAAACTGTGCAGATCAAGCTAAAATGGCTGTGATGTGATCAATATTTTTCTCTCGGCTGTTTAGACAAAAACCTAGCCAACTGAGGTTCGTTTCGTCAATGACGTTTTTGAATTTCTCCGTTGTAACGGTTAGTTAAGCGAACTCGGTTCACGAATCAAATTGAATCATTCGGATATTACTGAGCCTTTTAGAGAAGATTTTCCTTATCAGGAAAACTTACAAATCAGGCTACAAGAGCTATGATGTGATCACTATTTTTCTCTAGGCTGTTTAGACAAAAACCTAGCCAATTGAGGTCCGTTTCCTCAATGTCGTTTTTGAATTTCTCCGTTGTAACCGGTAAACAAACTCGTTCACGATTCGGACTGAATCACTTTACCTCAGTTTTAGTCAGTGTTATCCAGTATACAATTTTAAGTTTTTTTCTGTATCCACCGTTTTCTTTAACGCGGAAGTAAGTTTATGAGTGAGACTTTAGTTTGATTAGCCGCTACAGGGAAATAAGGAGAAGAATAACAACTTACAGTAAACGGTAAAACAGTTTGCACTACAAACCAGTGTGTTCATAATGAAGATAATACATTAAAATAATATAGTAAGACACACCCATTTGCCATATCCTGCAGCAAAACCAGCTGTTTTGTAAGGATACAGCTAAAAACAGCTGGATGCAGATTAGACCTGAGGCCAAGGCCATAAAATTTACAAATGGCTGCATGCGTACTATCCATTCTAAATTCTATGTGATAGTAGTAATTTTCGAAACTATTTAGGCCAGATAGGGTGGATAGTATGAACACTGGGATGCAGGGTTTGACTAGTATTTTTCTGGCATGTGTTTAGAAATAGAACTAGCCAATTGTTTCTTGAATGAATCACTCTGACAGTGATCACTCTAGTGTAGCGGAACGATTCGGTTAAGCACGATTCATATCGAATCATTCGAGTGTCACTGAACATTTTTTTCGGTTATACATGACTTTTTTTGTTCAAAACTGATTTGGAGAGCAAATCATGACTAGTATATGATGCTTAAACAGGGACAAGTCTGGCATTGGTTTAAACAGGTGAGTTAGAACAGTAACTAAATCCCTCACACTTGTCCCAATTAATATAATCCTAATCCAGCTCTCTCATTTTCTCAGAAAACACATCATATGGCACATCATGATCTAATAGTGGCCCAGACACAAATACACCGCATTGACTGTCTACGTTTACTTTATCAGGTGTAATTTTGAGAAATAAACACAGGAAAGTATCATTAACAGTCCATAAGATGCAGAACTTACTTTCTCTTTGCCTTTTCCAATGTTTTACTATCTTGAATCTTACTTGTGTGAGTCTCTGGAACCTTCTAGAACCAAAATACAAGAATATATTTAGTGAAACATCAAATGTCCACGACCTCATGCGCCATCTCATCTAGATAAAAAAGTCATGCTGGGATTTTGGTAATTTCCTAATGAGTGCGACCTGCTGTACCCCACACACGTCACTCACAGATTAATCAGCGGTTATACAGGTGGTAGCACTTTTGCTTATTAATATTTTCCTCAATGTCACATTCGACATAACTGCAGTTCAGAGGCTCATGAAATACCATGTGAATTCCCTTGTGTTTCTAGGCATGTGCGGATGAACCCACCATGGCGATGCAGGGCTCGGATCCACTCCATACACCCACGTTCTTCATATACTTGGGGCTGGGCAGCCTTTTGGGTAATAAATCTTGACTGTTCTGGCCAATCTGAGCTGGCTCATACAGGCTGTCTGTAGAGCCATCCTGGACAAACACAAAATGAGCTGTGTCATAACCATGTGGCCTTGCTCTTTGATTTTTAGATCTGCATTCTATGAAAATAAAGCCTGTCCAGAGACTTTTCACACAAGTTCAGAAGCTACAGGCTGATGTTGGATGGATATATCTGGATTCAGGGGATGCAGTGGCTGCTCAAGACCTTCAGAGGTGCTGTGGTGCCCCTGATCTATGAATAGGACATTTTCCTTTGTGCTGATCCATGATCTGCTATAAGGAGCTCTCTATCTCACGGTAATCCTCATCTTTGCTTAACGTTTCCATACAAACACAATCCCACTTTCTCTTGCCGTAAGGCAATGTGATGATATCTGCAGTTAAAATGAGCACTTTACAACTTTTTCCTGAAATATTAGTTTGGAGTTGGTTTGTAAAAGCATCACTTGTATATATTGAACAACTGTTGTTACACAGACGTACAAGTACAGCTCAAGTTAAACCAATACCAGTGGAATCAAGGATCTAATCTTGTTCTTTTAACAACAGAGACACAGATAATCACTTCAATCTGATATGGCATTCAGTGTCAGCGTGAATCAATTCCGATCATAAGATGTCAGCCTCTCATTTCTGTTCATCTTCTGGAATAGCTGATGAATCATTTCTGATATAAACTGAGTCCTTATTTCTGCTGTCAGAGTATATAAATGAGCAAACTAAGAAACTTTCTCTTACCAGAGTGAAGCAGAAAAGGTTCATCTTCCAGCACTTAGAGTGCGTCGTTGTGGTTTCACACACTTTGATCGGAGAGGCGCATATGTGTGAGAGTGTGTGTGAGCTCTCACGCACAAAGAGCGCTAGGATTGAGTGGCTGTTGGACTGTCTGTGGCCTCACAGATTAATGCAAGTTGAAAATCCCTCCCATAATCCAATAGCGCTCCAATAGCACTCTTTAGTTGCCCCGGCCCTGCCTGCTAATGAGTTGCAAATACCCCAACGTTCCTATCAAAACAAACATGCCATCCACGTGCTGTCAGTGGGGACAGATGGACACGTGGCAAAGGTGGACACCCCTTTGACATGATTTCTATTGTGTTTTTAGTTGTATTACTTAAGTAATGACAAGTAAGCAATGTTTCTGAGTGAGTTTGGCCTTTAGAGAAAATGCTGGTAAAACCGTGGTATTTTTGAGATACAGTTGAGGTCAAAAGTTTACATACACCATGCAAAATCTGCAAAATGTTAATTATTTGACCAAAATAGGAGGGATCATACAAAATGCATGTTGTTTTTTATTTAGTACTGACCTGAATAAGATATTTCACATAAAAGACGTTTACATATAGTCCACACGAGAAAATAATAGTTGAATTTATAAAAATGATCCTGTTCAAAAGTTTACATACGCTTGGTTTTTAATACTGTGTTGTTACCTGAATGATCCACAGTTTTTTTGTTTAGCGATAGTTGTTTATGAGTCCCTTGTTTGTCCTGAACAGTTAAACTGCCTGCTGTTCTTCAGAAAAATCCTTCAGGTCCCACTGATTTGTTGGTTTTTCAGCATTTTTGTGTATCTGAACCCTTTCCAGCTATGACTGTATGATTTTAAGATCGATCTTTTCATACTGAGGACAACTGAGGGACTCGTATGCAACTATTATAGAAAGTTCAAATGCTCACTGATGCTTCAGAAGGAAAAACGATGCATTAAGAGCATTAAATTTGAAGATCAGGTTAAATTTAACTCATTTTGACTTCTGGGAAACATGTATGTATCTTCTGTAGCTTCTGAAGTGCAGTACTAAATGAAATATATATATGTATTTAGGCAAAATAAGAGAAATGTACAGATCTTAATTCTGTTCAAAAGTTTTCACCCCCTGGCTCTTAATGCATTGTTTTTCCTTCTGGAGCATCAGTGAGTGCTTGAACCTTCTGTAATAGTTGCATAGGAGTCCCTCAGTTGTCCTCAGTGTGAAAAGATGGATCTCAGAAACATACAGTCATTACTGGAAAGGGTTCAAATACACAAAAATGCTGGAAAACCAAAGAATTTGTGGGACCTGAAGGATTTTTCAGAAGAACAGCAGGCAGTTTAATTGTTCAGGACAAACATAAACAACTATCACTAAACAAAAAAACACAGCTGTGGGTCATTCAGGTAACAACACAGTATTAAAAACCAAGCGTATGTAAACTTTTGAACAGGGTCATTTTTATAAATTCAACTATTATACTATTTAACTATTTTCTCGTGTGGACTATATGTAAACATCTTTTATGTGAAATATCTCATTCAGGTCGTTACTAAATAAAAAATAGAATGCATTTTGTATGATCCCTCTTATTTTGGTCAAATAATTAACATTTTACAGATTCTGCAAGGTGCATGTAAACTTTTGACCTCAACTGTATATGACACATTTATCTTGAAATACTTTCGACCAGTAGTGTATCATGGATTTTACTTCACACTCCAATTGACATGTCATAAAAACAAAAATATTACCATTGTAAGCATCCAAAAAGAAATACTGAACTCATGAAATGTCCATAAAAATATTGTAATTCCATGGTACTTTATTGCACTGGTCTCTTATTGTTTTCAACACAACACTGGTCAGATCTAGCAGATCTATTTTTCACCGTGGACTTAAAGTGCTTTTCTTATACTCATCCTGGAAAAGTTTCAAGGTTAGTCGGTCACAGAAGATCTGCTCCTTGGTTTGAAATAGTGAGAGGGATGGGCTAAACACTTCTCAAATAGAAATGTTTCCTGAACATGGTGGTTTTGAGCTGGTACTTGAAGTACTATGTGTACACTATAAGCATGTCATCTTTGGACTCTTACACGTGAGACAACTAGAGTGGCCGCAGACAAGAACAGCTGATGTTGAAAGTCAAGTTTCCTGCTTAAGTGTGAACAAGGTCAGAGAGGTGTTTGTGGTAATTATGCCCGCTCTTTATAGGTTTGACAGCGTTGTTGACAGGTCATAGCTTTTTTCATCTGTTAGCGCCCCCTTCTGGGTATAATAAAAAAAAAAAAAAATAACAAAATAAAATAAAAAAATATATATTATTTATTTATATAAGGTTATTAAGAGGTGAAAAGTTAAAACAATAATTAATAATAAGTAAAAAACATATAATCTCTTCCTGTTCAAAGCACACTTTAATTCCAGAGGCAGGCTTTTAATATGAAAATGCATCAATAAAAGTATTATTAAATAATAATAAGTATTAAATAATTTATAAATAAAAAAAAAATAATTAAATAAAATAGGTATATATATATATATATATAAACCCACCAGTTATTAAAGTAAAATACATTTTTTAGTACACTAGAGGACAGGCTTTTAATATGAAAAATATGCATCATTTAAAAATCAATTTTAGTGCACTACTATGTATTTTCTTCCTGTTCAACACACTTTTATCCCAGAAGCCAGGCATTTAATATGAAAATGCATCATTAAAATAATTATTAAATAATAATAGGTATTCAATTATTTTATAAATAAAAAAATATAAATATCAGTAATGAAAAAAAAACTTATTTATTCAAGGTTATTCAGAGATAACAAACAAACAAACAAATAAATAGGGAGAAACAAACACCAGTTATTACAGTAAAATCAATTTTAGTACACCAGTATGCAGTCTCTTCTTGTTCGACGCACACTTTTATCCCAGAGGCCAGGCTTTTAATATAAAAAAGCATCATTAAAATTATTATTAAATAATAAGTATTAAATAATGTTTAAAATAAATAAAATAAATAAATAAATATAAACAACAAAACATAAATAAATGTTTTGTCCACCTGAGGCCTGAGTGATTTAATAACATAAATATTCAAAATATTTAGTTAAATATGAAGTTTTTCATGTTCTTTGTCAGTAAAAATGTTCACCCAAGACGCACCAAAGTCTGCCTCAACGCATGCAAAACTGCCAGCAACAAAAGTTGAGCAACGCCTTCGTTTATTTATTATTTTCCTTTGTGGAGGAAGGAAATTCTGCCTCGTATTTTACACTCTCTCCCACTTGAGGGCGCTGTTGATCCTATAATCCTAATAATTTTAACATCGCACCACAGCCACTCTTACCAAGGCTTTGAAACGAGAGCCAATTCGTATGTATAGCATGTTCTGTAATGTATCATAATTTATTATTGTAATGACTGCTTTTGATCAAATTACATTGGTACTGGTTTATTTAATTGTTCTTGAAAATAAAAATGAAACTGTAGGTTAAAAAAAAACTGAGCAATATATAAAATATGGTTAAATGGTCAAATCTCTCTCCGCCAGAGATGATCATAGAGGTGGTGAAAATCACGAGTGGGAGGGAGTGAGACAGGTGAATGAGGGGAGCGGACCTCTGGAGTTTGATATATGCGCCCAGGCGTGCGGTCCCAGAGCCACAGATGATGTGCAGAGCCGCCGTGCCATTGATTTTGTCTGTCCTTGTTCAGAATTCGTAAATTGTTCAGTCTGGCCTTTGCTTTTCACATTAGCCCCAGCCTTGACTCAGATCTGAACCGAGTAGAAGCCTGTTTGCGTCAGATTCTGCCTCTCGGATGATGAAGAGCTGTTTGCTATAGTGTTGAAATTAAACATGATCTAATAACAGATATGATTAGGGTTGATCTCACTCAGCACCTCGATTTTACCTTGCGTTTACACTACCTAAGTTTTGAGTTTTGAATAGTTCGATTTTTAATGTTTTTTAAAGAAGTCCTTCTGCTCAGCAAGCCTGCATTTATCTGATCCAAAGTACAGCAAAAACTGTCAAATTTGGGGGAAATGTACTATTTAAATTAACTGTTTTCTATTTAAATGTGTTTTAAAATGTAACTTGTTCCTGTGATTTTAGCATAATTACTCTTTTTTTGCTGCTAAAAAAATGTATTATTTAAATGTTGAAAACAGCTGAGTAGAATTTTTTCAGGTTTCTTTGAATAGAAAGTTCAGAAAAACAGCATTTATCTGAAACAGAAATCTTTGTAACATTATAAATGTCTTTATCATCACTTTTGATCAATCTAAAGCATCCTTGCATTTACACATTAATACATTAATTTCTATAATTTATTTCCCCAAAAATGGTATAGTGTATAATGATACAAAAGCATTTTATTTCACATAATGCTGTTATTCTGACTTTGTATTCATCAGAGAAACCTGCAAAAATTCTACTCAGCTGTTTTCAACATAATAATAATAATAATAATAATAATATATATATATATATATATATATATATATATGATTTCTGAACGATTATGTAACCAGAGTAATGATGCTAAAAATTCAGCTTTGAAATCACAGGAATAAATAAAATTTTTAAATATATTCAAATAGAAAGCAGTTATTTTAAATAGTAAAAATATTTCAAAATTCTACTATTTTTGCTGTACTTTGGATCAAGTAAATACAGGATTGGTGAGCAGAAGAGACTCAAAATCTTACTGTTTAAAAACTTTTGATTTGTAGTTGTAAGAATGTTTTGCTAACTTTCCCATTAAGTTATGAAAACATAACATTTGATCTATGCCCCGCTGTGATGTGTTGTAAAGATTTTAAGCATGAAATAATGTAAAACAGGCGTACAATTCAATATGCGACATGATTTAACCCAGTCTATATTCTTTAGCGCTGTTCTTTTAACCCGTCACACATAATGTATGTCTCAGAGGAGCCTTGGCAGTGTTTAGTCTCTGTGATGAAGGATTACACAGTCTAGCTGGATCCTGATGGAGCAGAAATGGTTTCAGGAGGACACACAGACCGCAGTTTGATCTGCGCCGATGTCAAAAAGATTCATGGACAGGAATGATTCGAGCTGTCGTTCGTGAGCCGGACTGCAGGAGAGAAAGAAAAAACATCAATCCATCACCAATATTTTTGAGGAACAACATCATCTATCACCTCAAGGGCATCACATGGAGTTATTTTCTGTTGGACGGGAAGATTTAGAGTGTATTGAGGCTTCTGTCCTGATAACCCTTCAGGAGGTAAGCGGGATGAGGAGAGGACATCACTCCCCCGGGCACCTCACATGCCTGCGCTGACCTTTGAACCCCGGTGTGCTCGGAATCTGAACCCGGAGGTCACGACCTCTCGCCCTGCTTTCTGACTCTCTGAATGTTTGACGCCCTTTAGTCAAAAAGTGAAACAGTTTGCCCCCGCGCCGGGCGACCTCTCGCTCTTTCTCGTCCCGCTAAGGTATGAGAGCACGTTGACCTCTGTGGCCTTTATTAGCTCGGCCTGTTATTAGTCTCGCAGCACACCAGCCAGAACATTGCTACCGTCGTCTCTGCTTTTATCTTGAATTTTAAGTTCTTCAAAGACGGACTGCCTTAAAATGTTGCCGTCAAAGTCAAGATTCGCTTTTATCAGCGCAGACAAATTAATCCCATGAAGATTCTCCTTGTAGTTAAACCGACCACATGCTGAGGGTCATCAGACTCTATTTATCTGAAGCTATAGGTGGTACACTGAAATATAACTTTGAAGCTTTCTGCATGTGGCTTTCTGCGTGACTTTTTATCTCACAATTCTGAGAAAAAAATTTGAATTGCAAGATATAAACTCACAATTCCTACTTTTTTCTTGCTGTTGCAAATTTATATCTCACAATTGCAAGTTACTAATTCAGAATTCTGAGATACAAACTCATTTTTTTCCTCTCAGAATTGGACTAAATAACTCGCAGTTACAAGTTTATGTTTCACAATTATGACTTTTTTCTCAGAATTGTGAAATATGAACTTGCAAAAGTCACGCTTTCCTTTTTTTTTATTCTGTGGCCGAAATTGGCTTCCATAGAATTTTTATTTATTTATTTTATTTTAATTTATTTTATTTTATTTTTTTGTGGATACTGTCATAGATTCTCAGGATTCTTTGGTTAATAGAAAGATCAAAATAACAGCATTTATTTGAAATAGAAATCATCCATAACATTGTAATTGCTTTTTCTTTAACAATTCTTCAGTTAAATTCATCCTTGATGAATAAAAGTATTAATTTCCCTCCAAGTAAATAAATAAATAAAACAAACAAACAAGCACCCATAAAAATTAAGACAAAATTTTTTTTTTCTTTTCTTTGCTTTGTTTTGCTTTTATTTATTTATTTTTTACTTAATCTCAAAACCTTAGACTCTCAGAATTAATTGTTTTTGTTGGAGAATTTTTTTTCCCGATTCTTTGATTAATAGAAAGTTCAAAAGACAAGCATTTTATTTGAAATAGGAATCTTTCATAACAATGTTTTTGCTTTAACTATTTTTCAACTTAATTCATTCTTGTTGAATAAAAGTATCAGTTTCCCTCAAAGTAAATAAATAAATAAAACAAACAAGCATATATATATATATATTTTTCTTTCTTTCTTTCTTTCTTTTTTTTTTTTTTTGTTATTTTGGTAGAGATTTGACTCAATTTCAAAACCTCAGACTCTGAAAATTAAATGTTCTTGCAAGGTTTTTTTTTTTTTTTTGGAATACTTTTTCAGGATTCGTTGATTAATAGAAAGTTAAAAAAAAAAAAAAACAGCATTTATTTGAAATAGAAATCTTTCGTGACATTATCAATTTTTTTACTTTAACTATTCTTCAATTTAATTCATCCTTGCTGAATAAATGTATTCATTTCCTTCAAAATAAATAATTAAATGAATAATAAAAAAAAAAAAACTGTTTTCTTTTTTTTTCTTTTCTTTTTATTTATTTTTTTCCCTTTTGGTACAGACTTAATCTCAAACCTCAGACTTTAAAAATTAAATGTTCTTGCAATTATTATTATTTATTTATTTTTATTTTATTTTATTTTATTTTTTACATGTTTATGTGTTACATGGTTCTTGGAGATTAAGTTGTTGATATTACAACATAGGTGCTCCACATAGTCGTACTGGTTTCTGGGTTCTTTACAAAACTTAAATTTTCTCTTTAGTATCTGGCAGTAAAACCTTTTTTGGCCCCAAAAACGTGTTTTAAGTATATTAAGCTTGAGGGTGTCTGTTTTACTGTACACCAGTTGACACCTCAAACAGATATATACGCATTTAAAATGACTCATTTAGGAAAACCAACCAAAAAATACTACTTGCTAATTTTGTCCGATCAAATGTTCTTTAGAAACCTTTGACTATCAAATAGACATTTGACGTCATACACGGCCATGCTAGTTGTTTCTCATCTCTGATCCTGCTCTCAAATCAGAGATTATTCCAAACTGTTGATGAGGTGTGTTTTTGTGTGGGAGGTGTGTAACGCCAACACATATTCTTCACCTTTGTGTGAATCATTTTTTCACAGTAGTGCTAAAAGCCCATGGTGAGACAATCTGCTGTGTACTGACCCCTCTGCCTCTACAGAGTCAAATCTTTGACTCCATAAACGCTTAATGAATCTCTGTTCGGGCACTTGTAGGCCTCACACGTGATTCTCATAGAGTGGCGTGTGTCTCGGGACGCAGCGCGAGAGTGACGCGCATCAGACAGTTGCGGTCGCCGTGGTGACTCTGCCACAGGGCGGGACACAAACGTCATTCTACACTCAAATGTCAGTCAACAGCGTCTGGCCTCGGGCCTGCATTCACCCCTCCAATCAAGACAAAGACAAAATGACTGCCAGTTTATGATCAGCATTTCACACTCCATTTCATGCGGAGTTGTAGCCTGTTTTTGTTGTGTTTTTATGGTGCATTAATAAGCCAAGGTGGTTGAAGCTTGCAGTTCTTTAGTGCGTTTGCGTGTCTGTGCATGTCCACAGGTTTCTCACCGCCCTTTCGCTGACCCGTGACCTTCAGTGACCCTGAGCCGTGAGCTGCCCTTTCATTCCCAGCGGGCTGGTGACAGTAAGGCTAATTCCAGAGGGTGCAAGCAGGCGTCGTAAAACTGTTCCCGTTTAATGATGACAAAGCACTTGCGATGCTTGTTCTCTTTTAATTGGTCTATTTTGGCCAGTTGTTTCCCTTTTTACAAGCAAGTGTCTATGTGAGGCCTCAGGCGGTTCTTAGGTTGTGTATTTTTAAGACTTAATACAGTTTCAGAGATTTATTTATTTCTCTTATTTTAGCATCATTAATAGATTAGGTAGATCACAGGATACAAAATACAAACATACATGCATATATATATATATATATATATATGATGTTTTGTGTAATTTAAATTGTGTTATTTATTTCAGTGAAAAAATAAGTAAAAAAAAAAATCTGAATTTCAACATTTTGAACAATACAATCGTTTTCTTTTTTTTTTTTTCAGAAATTCTTGTGTTTTAATTTTTCTGATAATTAAATGAAGGCATTAAACATTTATATATTTTTAATGAAATTAAAAATAAAACCCTTTTATTTGTTGCCAAACAAACAGGTTTTTCTGTTAAAATGAATACATGGAAGAAAAACGGTGTGAATATTCTGTTTAAAAAAATTAATAATAATTGTAAAAAAAAATTCTACAATTAGGTGGTTAATCTTGTTGTAATATTAATTTTTTAACATTTAATTGTTATATTTAAATGTGCCAGAAATAGGAGTATATAAACACCTACATTATACTGTACTAAAGCAATACAAGACTAATACAATTCTGTTACATGTTAAACCGTGCTTTTATTTTGACAGGTTGCCGGTTAGTTTTTGTGTGTATACACTGTGATATGATGCTAATTTTCTCAAATGAAATGGTAAAATTCACATCAAGTAACTCTCACAGCAGCTCTGGAGATTAAGTTAATGTGTTTATGGCGTCATATGAAACCCAAAGGCCAAAAACCATTATTTGTCTGGTAAACAAAATGTTAGGGGGGGGCTGGCCGCCCCCCTAATATAATGGCAGGGGAAACACTGATAATTAACCATTTTTCCTCCATGTCTTGTTGGAAAATTTCAATACAAATTTTGACAACAAGACAAACTTTGCTGTCATCCGTTCAAAACTGCTGAAAATTATGCCATTTTAAAATGAGTGATATTGCGATACTCAACTGTTTTTTTTTCAAAGATATTTTGAAAAAAAAAACAAAAAACAAATCTGTGGTTCTTTTATTGAACTTTTTGAACGTCAAAGGAGAAAGAAAGTTTCGTTTTGATACAAACAATATCAACATGTTTTTTAAACAAAACAAAATCATTTTCATCAGCAAATATCAGTCTTTTAGTCAATCAGTATGTTACTGAATCTCTCTTCTACTTATTTTCATGACACTATTACAGTTTTATGCAAAAACATCAGAAAATAGTTTAATTCATGTAATTATTGCATTTAAGAACACTATCCAAATAGAATAAAAAGGAGTTAAACAAATCTTGTTAAATTATTTAAAATGCTTTTTAAAGAGACCTTGTCCTCTGGTGTGACATCTTTGTCCTGTGGTGTGACAATACAGGCGTTACACCATAGGACATTTCAGCCTTTTGTGTCAATTAATGACCTTGCTATTCTGAGCTAACATGTCATTAGCAGTTAGCAAGACACATTGGCATAATTATCCATTATTTTGTAGATTAACATTTTTTTTTTTTAATTCAAAAATATAATTTAGGGGTGTCGCACCAAACGTAACACTTTTGTAGTGGTTCCAAAAAAAGTATTTGAATTCTGAGACAAAAATTGACCATGTGCACATGTCATGGGCTTGACAGGGGGCTTCAGTAAAAGGACCATGAATAAGAATTTTTTTTTTTTTTTTTTTTTTTTTGGGATTGGACGATTTAAAATCAGGATATGGTGTCATACCAGAGGACATGGTTTTAGAGACAAAATGTATCAAGTTCCTAAGCTTTAAGAAATATATGGATGAAAAAAATGATTGTCATTTACTAAAACAGACACATTAATGCCGGAGGTATTTATTTTATTAGGCTTTTATATTTTAAAATTTAGTAGCGTAGTTTTAAGAGATTTTTTTTTAGGCAAGAATGCACTTGTTTAGACTTCAACTATGTGGTTTGTTAATAAAGATAACGTCTATTTGAGAATTTGCATCGATGGGTAAATCAAACAGGCAGTCTTTGGTCTCATTAATCTATTATTTATTATTATTTTATTTGTTCATTAAATATGAATATATTTTTATTTTATAATTATTATAAACTGTATTAGTCAATTAGAGAATGCTGTCCAAATTCTATAATAACAAACTTTAATTAGTGAAAGATAATAATTAATAGCAATATCCAGTATCTATAAATTACAATAAAATAAACAATAATAAAAGAATAAAATAAAAGTAATGGAGGTCGTAATAATACATGTGACCATGGGTCACAAAACCAGTTATAAGTGTCAGTTGTTTTTATTTGAGATTTATACAACTGAAAGCTGAATAAATACGCTTTCCATTGATGTATGGTTTGTTAGGATTGGACAATATTTGGTTGAAAAATCTGGAATCTGTGGGTGCAAAAAAAATCAAAATATTGAGAAAATCGCCTGTAAAGTTGTCCAAATGAAGTTCTTGGCAATGCTTATTACTAATCGAAAAGGTTTTGATATATTTACGGTAGGAATTTTACAAAATATCTTCATGGAACATGATCCTTGCTTAATATCCTAATAATTTTTGGCATAAAAGAAAAAATCAATAATTTTGACCCTTACAATATGTTTTTGGCTATTTTTGCTACAAATATACCCATGCTACTTATGACTGGTTTTGTGGTCCAGGGTCACAAATGTTATACATAATAATACATATTTCTTTGTTAATTTTAAAGATTAAAAAAATAAGTTGAAGGTAAAAAAAAAAAAAAAAAAAAAAAAAGGCGCCCACCGGATGTGAAATCTATGCAGTATGCAAGAAGTTGCATGAAGTTACATAGACACTTAGGCTAAATTGCCTGATGGGAAAGTACCTGCTGAAAAGCGTGATTTATTTTGACCATTACTGGGACTTTTTACAGGTCATGTGAATGTCTAGCAAGTCATGCTGATATGGATAAACTTACTGATGAATTCTTGTGGTTTTGACACCTCTTAACAAGCTAACACTATCTCTGCTAATGCAGGCAAAAAGGATCTGTGAATGACTTCCTTTTAACTCTTAACAGAACAATTAATGAAGTGTAAGTCATAAAACATAGAAAGACAGTTTTACACTGGAAGCGTCTCAGACATAGACAATAAACAATAGGGTCAAATGTGTAATAGATCAACACAAGCATGCAAACTCAATAATACACATATATTATATAAAACATTATATAAGTAATTAACTGCTACATGATATGTGAAAATGCCTACCATTTGTAAATTAGAACAAGAATTTGAGTTAATTGAAATATTTTTTACAATGTTAATGAAACATTGGAGGAATAAGTGCTTAAATAATATATCAGTGCAAAAAATTGTTCACCTTTTAAGCAATCAGAGAATCAGTGAGTATTGCTGTGAAACTAAGACGTCTCAGCTGGGGAGCTGTTGTGACAAAAAGTAATAAGAACAATTTCCCCAGATGCAGGAACGTCTAAAAAGTCTCCATCAGTTACAGAGGCCTGTATCTGTGAAGCTAGGCAGAAATGAACGCTCGTCACTCAGAGGGGAGGCGAAAATCCAAACCCTCAGCAAAAGACTGCTATTTGTAGCACAATATGCTCCACAGTCTTAATTCCCACCGTGTGCGTTATTGTGCTGGTACTTGTGATTTCTCAACGGTCGGCTGCAATTGTCTTCATGTATACTTTAATGGGATTGACTGTTAAACCTGTTTTCTGGTCAACACGGACCCATTCTTCTCTGGAATCTGTAAAGCTGGCGGAAAAGGGTCTTAGCATCTGCGATGTGGGAATTCTGTGTTGATTCTCAAGTTATTAGTTTTACTTGTGTTTTTTCCTCATCTCGGTATTGTTGATTTCTCAAACCCCGACGGGGGACAGAAGACTCATTCTCACCTCTACGGTGTGACTGTGAGGTACTGAGACGCTTGCAAGAAGCTCCGCGCTCTCAACAAATGAGAATGTGCTGCTTACACTAGATCAGTGTGCGAATGGAGTTTTGGAAGCTTTTGATTCCATCTTTTGTGTTCTCTAGGGAATGGTTGTTTTTTACATATTTGTTTCAGAGGAAAGAGAGTAGGCCTGATTTACAATTGATTTTACACTTTTAGACTTCCACTTGTCCAGATGGATGGTGAAAATGAGTTAAGATGATCAATTTGTCTTTCTGCAGTTCTTGTTTATTTATTTTTAGTTTTGGACCCTCTAGCATTTCACATTATTATGATTTTGATAAACATGAATTTCATTTAATCATTAAAAAATGTACCCCTTAAGCTACCATTTATAAGTTTGGGGGACTTTATATCTCACAATTTTGACTTTCTTTCTCAGAACTCTAACTTTCTTACAATTCTGACTTTCTCAGAATTGCGACTTTATATTTCACATTTCTGACTATCTATTTCAGAATTGCGACTTTATTTCTCAGAATTGCAGATTTATATCTTGCATTTCTGACTTTTTTTCTCAGAATTACAATTTTATGTCACAATTCTGACTTTTTTCTTAGAACTGAGACTGTCTCACAATTCTGACTTTCTCAGAACTGTGACTATTTCTCACAGTTCTCACATTCTTTTTCAAAATTGCGACTTTATTTCATAGCTGCAAATTTATATCTCACAATTCTGACTTTCTGAGAATAGTGACTTTATTTCTTACAATTCTGACTTACTTTCTCAGAATTGAAAATTTATATTTCGTAATTCTGACTTGAATTCTCTGAACTGCAACTTTATATCTCGCAGTTCTGACTTTCTCAGGATTGCGACTTTATTTTTCAGAATTGCTAATTTATATTTTGCAATTCTTTCTTTCTCAGAATTGCAACTTTTCTCAGAATTGCAAATTTATATTTCACAATTCTGACTTTAATTCTCAGAATTGCAACTTTCTCAGAATTGCAAATTTATATCTGAGATCTGACTTTCTCAGAATTGCAACTTTATTTCTCAGAATTGCAAATTATATCTCACAGTTCTGACTTTATTTCTCAGAATTAGAAAATTTATATTTCGCAATTATGACTTTCTCGTAATTGCAACTATATCTCACAGTTCTGACTTTTTTTCTCAGAATCGCTACTTTGTTTCTCAAGCCCCGTTCACACTACAAGCGACAGGCAGTGACAAAGCGACATGATCCCATTTATTTCAATGAAGAGCTGGCGATTTCCAGCGACAAGAGCGTCATTGAGCTACAGCGACCGGATGGGGCGTGTCCAGTGACGTGACAAAGTTCAGAATCCCTCAACTTTATGCAAATGAAGAGGGACTTTCGGGAGCGACAGCCAATAGGAAAGAAGACGGTAGAGCTCATATGATCATTCTCCTCTCAGCAGTAGATAAACATACGCATTGGAAAAAAGTAGGCTCTGCTTCTCATTCGTTTTTGTTTGTATGTACAGATTTAATTTATATTTATATTATATTTAGTCTTTTGCCTCCAGAATGTTTGTATTTAGCGGCAAGAAACCTGATTCACTGTCAAGGCAACCAGTAGTAAGAACGCCCACTAGCAACCTCGTCACCAGCCACTGGCAAATTTATATGTGCAGTTCTGTGAAATAAAGTTGCAATTCTGAGAAAGTCAGAATTGTGAGATATGAAGTCGCAATTCTGAGAAATTGTCAGAATTGCAACTTTATTTCTCAGAATTGCACATTTAAATCTTGCAGTTTTTACTTTATTTCTCAGAATTTTGACTTTATATCTCTATTCTGACTTTATTTTTGGTGAATAGAAATTTTAAAATAATAGCTTTTGTTTGTTCACTTTTAATCAATTTAATGCATCCTTGTTGAAAAAAAGTGAATCTTACTTTTGAATGGTAGCATATATTGTAGAAAACATTTTTATGAATAATTCATACTGGAAAATTAATAATTATTTAAATTATAATAAAAAAAACTAAACTTCCAGTATTTAAAGAAATAAATTTCTTTACATTTCATTCTCATTTACTTCTTTAACCTCAAATTTGAATCGCATCCTACATCCTGTTGGCATTGCACTGCGGAAACTGAATTGAACTTTAGAAGACATTAAACTCTGGTGTCCAAGACCAACGAGAAAGCTTAATAAGGAACGTGTTTTACTTGACGAAATCCCTTTGACTGGAGGGACGACTGTTGGGAATAAATGCTGGAGGATGAGGGGGTTGTGGTGGGTATCAGGAGACGTCTTGTCCTTCCAACACCTCGTAAATGTCTAGTTTTTACCCCTACTTCCTGAACCTCCACTGGTTTTTCCACTTGAGTTGGTGCAAGCAGACGAAGCGAGAAGGATTCTAGAAGCATGTTCCGGTCTTAGTTAAGATGTCAACGGTGTGTGTGCTTTCTCAAGGTCAACACACCCTAATAAGAATGCACCAGGGACCACTGTTATTATCAGCTAGCAACAAAATGGCTGAGGTAAAAAAAAAAAAAAAAAAAAAAAAAAGCGTAATTATTCCCAGGCATGCGATAGATAAAGGCTCTCATTGCTTCGATCAGGGAAGGGATAGTTTTGGAAGGTGTTGATTTCCCAAAATGCCTCTTTTTTTGTTACCTTCAAGAGTTAATTGTGCTTTACGCTGTTGGACATCTATCGCTAGTTAAAAATCATGACATACCCTTCAGACATAACAAGCTCCGCTATGAGTTTCTGGGCAGCGTCCAAGTTAAATGCCCTCTGTGGAATCCTTGATAACTGTTGAAAATCAGCCGATCGGGCCTTGGACGTGCTGTAAAACTGCAGCCATCACTCTGTGTCTGATGTGGAGGTCAGCGCCAGCAAAGCCAAAAGGGCACATCAATTTTTACAGCCCTCCTGAGGACGGGCAAGTTTCTGTCTCTCTCTCTATCACCTTTCTGTGTGGGGTGAGCGGATGTTCATTGTTTCTCAAGGCTGTTATTTGTATGATGTCTGATGAAGCATGTGAACAAGGCAGAAGGACTGCTTTCTGACCTGAACACGATGGCAGTAGATGAATGGCAATGCAACTGTTTGCTTTATGGATGTTGTCGTGTCTTTGGCTGCTAAATATAGCTTCACCTGCAGTCTGAGTGTCCATAAAGTTGAGAACTAAAACTAAAAATTAACTAAAACAACTTAAAGGGATAGTTCACCCCAAAATGAAAATGAGCTCATGATTTACTCACCTTCAAGCCATCCTAGGTGTATCTGACATTCCTCTTTCAGACAAACAGAATACGCAGTTATATTTAAAATTGTCCTGCCTCTTCCAAGCCGTGTGGATGCAGTGAATGGTGCTCCTGTTTCTGAATCCCAAAAAAGTGTATCCATCCATCATAAAACTACTGTTTTACTGGGTGTTCTGGCCTTCTGCTGTGAAACGATGCATTAGTCTAATAAATATATAAATTCACTGCAGTTATACAGCTTGGAAGAGCCAGGATAATTTTAAATATTACTGTGATTGTGTTTGTCTGAAAGAGTAATGTCAGATACGTCTAGGATGGCTTGAAGGTGAATAAATCGTGGGCTAATTTTCTTTTTTTTGTGCGAACTATCCCTTTAAAGTTGTTTCATTGTCAAGTTGATAAACAACGTCAAATTATTTTATTTTAATATTAGTCATAGTTAATATATTTGAAATTTATTTTGTTTTAGATTTTTTTGTTTTTTAAAATTATTTTAGTTTTATTGTCTTCAAATTTTAAGTTTTGGTAATTTTATGTGCGTTGTCATTTTTAGTAATTTTGTTTTAAATATTTCTTCATAGATTAAATCTTTTGCAATTTTTATACTGTTTAGTAGTATATATTAAATAATACATTTAAGAAGTAATAAAAATCAATTTTTTTGTCTTTTTAAATTATAGTATTTATTAATATTTAGAATTTTTAAATTGTTTTTAGAATTGTTTATTTAGATTTATTGTTTTAGAATTTAAAATTTTAGTAATTTTGCTATGTGCTTTTCTGTCATTTTTAGTAAGTTTGTTTGAAAACATTCTATATAGATTATAATATGCAATTATTATTATACTGTTTAGCAGTTTATTATTCATACTTAAATAATATATTTTAAATAATAAATTTATTTAATAATAAATAATAAATCTTCTTTTTAAGTTATAGTATTTATTTAACACTATTTTGAATTAGTTTTTGTTGTCATTTTAAGTTATTTTGTTTTAAATATTTCTATATAGATTAATTTTATTTTTATAAAAGACGAAATCTTTTGCAATTATTATACTGTTTAACAGTTTATTAATATCAGTCATACTTAAATATATTTTAAATAATAAATGTAAGTAATAATACATTTTTTTAAACTCTTTTTAAGTTATTTATATTTTGATTTAGCTTTTATTGTTTTAGGTTTTTTGGTTTTTAGATAAATTGGATTTATTATTTTAGAATTTTAAGTTTTAGTAATTTTGTTGCTTTTTATACTTTTTATTAATTTTGTTTTCAGTTTCTATATAGATTAAATCTTTTGCAATTATTGTACTGTTTAGCAGTTTATTAAATTAGTCATACTTAATATATTTTAAATAATAAATATAAAAAAAGTTATAAATAATATAAATAAAAAAAATAATAATAAATAACAAATTTAGGTAGTAATTTAGGTAGTGATCAATAATAAATCTGTTTTTAAGCTTTTTTAAGTTATAATATTTATTTATAATTTTAACTGGCTTTTAGTGTTTTAGATATTTTTTGATAAATTATTTATTTAGATATATTGTCTCAGAAATAAATATTTCTATGTAGATGTAGTTGGTCAGTTTTACTTAAGTTTAGGTTTTTTATCTAATATTTATATTATCTTTATTTCTGAATTTTTGGAATTTGTAATTTATTGAATATATTTGGGATAAATGCAGAGCACAGTTTTCAAGTATGGGACACCATACTTGGCCACACATCACACCCTTGCTTTTTTTTCCTTTCCTTTTCCATTTACAATGCAATATTTCATTCAGTATTAAATTATATATTATAATATAATAATTACATAGACCGTATCATAAAAATCTTTGTTTTAGCATATTGAAAATGCTCAAAAGTGAATCTTTGGACATAAAGAGTTTATCTTTAGTTACGGCTGAAGTATGGACATCATGTGTACAGTTGAAAGCTCCATTTGGTTATCAGACATTATCATACACTACTCGTTGCTGTCCTACTTTCCAGCGTAGGAGTTTTGCAAACTCAGCCAGTGCCAGCCAATCCTTCAGCTTTCTTTTTGGCAGCACAAGGACGAAGCGATGGCTTAGACAGCTTCAGGGGACAGCAGAGCCGGAGAGAGATAAGAGAACAAAAACAAACAGAGCTGAGGAAGAGGAGGGGGGGACGAGAGGACGACGATGAAGAAGAAGGAGAGAAAGTTGTCAGAGATCAGGGTGACCCTGTGCCGCACGCAATCATCTCCTGCCAAATTCTGGAGAAAGGAAACCAGGCCACCTTGTAATCTTTGCGCACGGCAGTCGGGCACGGTGTCAAATCTACTGCCGTACACAGACGTGTTCACATCCTGAGGAGATTGTTTTTGAAAAGTCAGATACTCGATAAAAACAGCTAAATTTACTCTGGACGAAAAGTAAATATGTATTCAACCTTTTCGCTTGTGTTTGGTTTAAGAGCTTTGGATAGTTCCCTAAAAACATGTCGTGCTTTTTTGGTTCAAGGAATGGTTTACCCAAAAATGAAAAATTCCTGAAAATGTATTCACCCCTATGTCATCCAACATGTTCATATCTTTCTTTTCTCAGTCGAAAAGAAACAAAGGTTTTTGAGGAAAACTTTCCTCCATATATTGGACTTCAATGGGGTTTGAAGGTCCAAACTACAGTTTCACTGGCTATGTAAGGTTCTTATCTAATAAAACAATCTGTCATTTTCTTTAAAAAAATAAAATGTACATTTTATATAAAGCTCGCATTGGAATGGCCACGCATAACATAGACGGAAGTACTGACCCAATGTTTACAAAGCGAACATGCGAAGACATGGATACTATTTCAGTTGCATTTGCGACTGAAAACTACTGCGTGCGACTATGAAAAAATATTTGGGAGCACCATGTCCAAGTGACCCAATCAGCATATTTGTGTTTGTGCTGAGAGGAGCTTCAAAGGTTTCTACGTGTTTTTGCAACGTTGAGTAATGTATCACAGACATATCTGATGAATCGCTTCATAAACAAAGTGTAAAAGAGTGTAAATAAGAGATTCATTGTGCAGTGTAGAGAGCTTTGTTGATTATAAAGGAACTTTGTGAGATCATGATGAACTAAGACGAGTGACAGCTTTTAATGACTTTTAAGGGAGTTTGTAAATGAGATATTGATTTTATACAACAGTTAAATAAACAAGAAGTTATTATTAAGTGACTTACATTGTCTGACTATAACACTACCGCCTGATTTTGCTCTATTTCGTCATCAAAAATAGTTTGAAACAAGTCACAACTGAGCCGCGACGCATCTCAATTTAAACACAGCGGTGTTTCGTTTATGAATGAACATGCGTATTTAAACAAATCGAGTGAGTCAATGATTCAATTTCCTATTCATAAAGAGAGTCACTTGCATTATTCCTGAATGAATCAGCTGTTCAAATGAATCAAATGAACGAATGATTAAATAAGTGACTTGCCGCCACCTACTGGCAGTTTTATCTTTTCAGTTATTTAAATCATTTAATATTTCTGTATTCAAAATTTTATATTTAAAACATTAATCTCAACATGAATTTATGAATTTGATTGCACTCATGCCACCTTTGCGCCTCATTAAACATGAAAATACACCTACAAGCCACTTTTGTGTTCTTCTGTGCCACCTCTGTAGTACAAATTAATTTTGTTAATACTGATTTAATTTGATTGATATTACATTGGTATCACTTGTTCTTATTCTGTTGTTTTAATTAGAAATTTTAAAAACTTATGACATATCATTTTTTCAAAATTTGACATTAAAGATGACATACTTTTAATGAAGTTAGACAAATGCTATTACAAAGGTAAAAACAAAATTCCCCTGTAAATCACTTTAAAGAGTCAAATATCACCTTCTAAGGCTAATTTTTGATCAGATTTTTTGATTATTGATTAGAAGGTGCTCCTGAAGTTTTGACTGTGCTCCTACATTTTTTAAGTTAGGAGAAAGTTTGAATTTTCTAAGTTAGAAAATGACCAATCCTTTCGCTAGATAAGACCCTTGTAAGAGATGTAGAGCCCATTAAAGCTGCATTGAAACTGCAATTTTGACCTTCAAACCTTCAAAATTGAAGTCTACTATATGGAGAAAAATCCTCAGAAACCTTCATTTCTTCTCGACTGAACAAAGAAAGACATGAACATCTTTAACAACATGGGGGTGAGTAAGACTACTCACCCTGATGTTTCGTATTGGTCTCATAAAGCTGCTTGAGTGTCCCTGTAATCAGAACAGGTGATGTTTCTGCCAGCTGACTGCTTACAATGGCATGGCTTTCTTAAAAACAGAGCCCGCTGCCCTTTGCCTGACAGTGTGGATGACCTCTCGCATGGGTCTTTTGTTGGTACAGTGCCTAGAGAATACATCCATTTGCATTTTACAATTGTTTAACAAATAGTCACCCATGGCAGGCTATTATCCCCCACTGTGACCCCAACACACATGAACACACACACACAGCTGTGGCTTGGCAAGCAGGGGTTTGTTCTCACTTATGCAGGAGAGAAACCAAATATACAAGCTACATCTGTGAGACTAATCGATGCATAAATGCTACAGATAGATGCAACAATGGTTATGTAAATAAATTGTTTGTCTCATTAAACTCGATTTTACTTGTCTGCTTTCAGTAGATAGTTTCCAGGTAAATTCAATGGGCAGTTTAAATGAGTCAAGACTACTTTCCATAAATCATTAGGGAGTATTTTAATGTTTCAAAGTGGCTCTGTTCAGAAACTAAAGTGAGGTGGTTGTACTTTGTTGCTTTGAGGGCGCAATTAAATTATTGTGGATAGAATTCGTTCTAAGAAGATTTTGATGAGAATTCAGGCTTTTGTGATGTGAGTTTGTGATGATGTAGTTAAGGTGACGCAGGATAATGGGAATTTGTTTTTCTCAGGAGAAACATCTGAAAAGCAGTAGCTTTAAAATCTCAAAGTGTTTGTGCTGCCTTAAAATGTTGTACTAATGTACTAATACTTTTTTTTTTTTTGTTTGAAATAATATTTTATTTTATTTTTTGCTATTATTTTTTTATTATTTATTCAGTGAATTTGATAAGTGTTCATCCACCATGTTATCTGACCAAATGAAATGATATGGGTCTTTATTTTATAATATAATGAGCTTAAGCAACATTTTTTTTTTTTTTTTTTACCAAGAAAGTCTATTATTTAATTTAATTTAATTTAATTTAGTTTTTATTTAGTTTTGTTTTGTTTTGTTTTTTTCATTTTATTTTATTTTATTTTATTTTATTATTATTTCACTGAATTTGATAAGTTTGTTTATCCGCTTGTTTTGTTTTGTTTTATTTTATTTTATTTTATTTTATTTTATTTTATGAGCTTAATGATAAACAACAATAATGAACATATGTATATGTATAAAATATGTAATTATTTTATTTGATTTTTACCATTATTTTATTTTATTTTATTTTATTTTGTGAATTTAATAAGTGTTTGTTCATCCACCATGTTATATGACCAAACAAAATTATTTGGTTCTCTTTAAAAAAAACAAACAAACTGTTTTTTAACCTTTGTTTTTTTATTTTATTTTATTCAGTGAATTTGATAAGTGTTTGTTCATCCACCATGTTATCTGACCAAACAAAATTATATATATATATATTTTAATATATATAATGATCTTAAACAACTGTTTTTTTAACCTTTATTTTATTTTATTTTATTTTATTTTTGTACATTATTTTATTTTATTAAGTGAATTTGATAAGTGTTTGTTCATCCACCATGTTATCTGACCAAACAAAATTATTTGGTTCTCTTTTAAAGAAAAAAAAAAACAAAACAAAACAAAAAAAACTGTTTTTTAACCTTTGTTTTTGTATTTTATTTTATTCTATTTTATTCAGTGAATTTGATAAATGTTTGTTCATCCACCATGTTATCTGACCAAACTAAATTATGTGGGTCTGTTTTTTTTTTTTTTTTTTTATTTCCTGGAGAAATTGACACTTGACATTTAAATAACTGACGTCTTTATCTCCTGAGCTAGGGCAAACTCTGAACAATAAAATGTTCCTCCGGGTGGCCATAAAAGCACCAAGTTTGATCCCAAAGTAGAGATGAGGGGAGGTTTTGTGTATCCAGCATTGGCAGAGTTAATGTGAGGGGTTAATTTGAGTCGGGCTTTCATTATTTGGACAGTTTTATTGCAGTTGTGTCTGCTCAGCTTCCTGTGTAGTCCCTGCACAGCTGACATTGGGCGGTCTGAGAGAGAGACAGTCTGGCTCAAGAGTTTACTGGTAAAAAAAATGCTTTGCATATGAGGGTCAGTGAGTGGGTGTGTGTGTGTGGATACTGCTGTTCTTCTGTGAACTGGGAGATTCCCTCAGGGCCTAAACAGGTCGCAGCTGTAGAGAACAGTGTTGTTGAGACATAAGAAGTGTGCGTGTGAGTGTGTGTGCGTGTGTAAGTTCACTCTGTTTGTGTTAAGACAGCTGATGCATGAAATGGAACTCAGGTAAGCGCGGGGGCCCGCGGCTGTCTCGTGTCTTCCACTCAGTGATTTTACTCTGCCGCATTGATTTTGTTTCTCACAAGCTCACAGCCGGCAGAAAGAATCAGCTGACCGACAGAGGCCTGATGTTTGACAGGTTAAACCCTCAGAAAGACAACATGCAGAGAGAGTTACACTGAATAGACCAGCAGACACAAAAAACAAACCAGCTGTGTGAATTTTTAAGTCCGGTGGATTAAAATTCTGATGTTTATTTTCTATTATTATTTCTTTTTTCAGACATTTATTTTATTGTGTTTAAATAAATTGTTATTATTAATTGTTATATATTCTATAAAATATAAAAATAGATTACTGTTTATTACGCTTGGCAATAGATTTAAATTCAAAGTCTCCCCCATTTATTTTGTATTTTATTTTGTTTTTCCATTTTTAAAAATGTGTATTATTGTAACATACCATAATAATAATAATAATAATAATAATAATAATAATAATAATAATACAAATTTTAATATTATTTAAAATTGTATAGATTTAGATAAAACATTGTTTTGTCAAATAGATTTGAATTCACCTTAAAAATATTAATTTATTTTGCATTTTATTATGTTTTTATTATAAAATAATTTAGTTTTTATTATAAAAAATAGTATAATAATAATAACAATAATATTTAGTTCCCTTAAAATATTTCTTTAATTTGTTTTATTATGTGTTTTATGATATTTTTATATGATCAAATATTATTATTATTATATACATAATGGTAATATTATTTAATTGTACGTTTTTAATATGATTTAAAATGTAATATATAATAATATTTAGTTAAAACGCTGTTTGTGTCAAATAGATTTATAATATAATATAATATAATTTATTATGTTATAAAAATATTATTATAATACAATATAATACATAATAATAATATATTTTTATATTATTATATAATATTTTTTTTATTTTTAATTATAACTATTATAATATGAAAAATATTACATTTTTATATGATAAAAAAAATAATATAATATAATATAATATAATATAATATAATTGTACATTTTTAATATTATTTAATTTGTAAATATACAATCATATTCAGGTAAAACATTGTTTTGAGTCAAATTAGATTTGAATCCAAAGTCCCCTTAAAAATAATAGTTTATTTTGTATTTTATTATGTTTTTATATTATAAAAAACATTTTTATAATATATTTCCTAATAGTAATAATATTTTATTATTTTTATTATTCAATGAATTATTTTTTAATTTAGTTATTAATAGTTAGATTTCGATTTTTTTTTTTTTTTGATAACTAATAGTAAAAAAAAAAAAACATTAAAAACATTTTTAAAAAATTATGCATATTGTTTTACTGTAAATTACATCAGGTTCTTATTTATCCAGCCTCATGTCACTCATGTCAAAGCGCATACTTCTTTCCTGCAGAACGCTTTTGGGTGAACTCCTCATTCTTTTTCTACCTAATTTAAGAGCTACATCCACTGGTAAAATGAGGACACAAGCCCCATTCAGAGCCCATAAGTGAGACCTGCAGCTTGTGTCAGCCAGCAGAGCATTGTGGGAACTCTGAATAATAAGTGTTTAGTCCTGATCAATGGGAGCCACCGCGCTGTTAGTGGCAAAATCAATAGAGTTTTCTTTGCTATTACAATGGGCTGTCTTGTTGCAAATGAGCTCTGAAACAGAGTTGTCTGGAAGAGATGTCGAAGCACAGCAACCTGCAGAAGTTCAGAGTAATAAAGAGGTCAACAGCTTCCATTACTGCTGCCGTCCGCACTGAGAACAGTCATTATATTCACTGTTTGCTGCACTTTGAGTTTCCTCATTTCAGGCAGTGGAGACTGAAACAACAATATGACCAACAAATGTGAATTGCTGTTGCAACCATTTTACTCCTGTAATTTAAAGAAAACCTATTATGCCCCTTTTTACAATATGTTATGTAAGTCTCAGGTGTCCACAGAATGTGTCTGTAAAGTTTCAGCTATATCATTTTGTAAATGCCCATTTTCAGAAACATGCAGAAACCACTGCTTTTCTGTCTTCGCTGAGGCTGGGACTCTAAAAGTTACTCTGTTGTTCTTTTTCACGTTTTCAGTGTTGGTAGATGCAACGGGGACCTGGTTATATAGCATTTAAACATGGAAAAAGTCAGATTTTCATGATATGTCACCTTTAAAAGTAGACATTTTATAGCGTTTCAAGACAAAGTCACATCCATAAAATGTAAATGATTAAAATGAGATTTTCTGTTGGCATCTTGCCTCTAAATCAACTGAAACATCCATGTGTCGTGAGCTCATGAATCAAACTGCAGTCAGAGAGTTCAGCTCGCTGTGAGAGGTGTTCTCCAGCTGAGTGACCTTTAACGCACGCCCCTTGTTGAGACGGGATCATTTTCCCTTGAAGAGATCCATCAGGATTCTGTGTACGAGTTTATGAGGCTGAGATGAGAACAGTTGTGTCTATGAAGTAGACAAGAGTGACTATTGCCTTTTTTTTTTTTTTTAAATCTGAGTGGATGTTATGTGTTTGCATGTTGTAGGATTCTTCTGTGGTGTGAATCAAATCAATTGCAATTTTCAAAAGATGTTGTTTTAGTAATGTGTATTTCTCTGTTTCAGATGCCGGTTGATTCCAGGTCCATTCAGGTATGTTTTTAACCTTTTGTTTCCACACTCGGCTCAGTCTCTGAGGAAAGCTCAGGGTTAACGGCACAAATGGTTCAGTGTGTGTGTATGTGTGTGTGATCCCTATTGTCACACTGCCTGATAAATGTGACCTTGCTGTGACCTCTGAATGCAGAGGACAGATGTGATTTTGCAGACTTAGGCACTGCAATGATCTGCCATTATCAGTGTGTTTAATATAATGCAGTCAATAATAAAGCGTTTTGGTTTTAAGGGGGCAGTACACCAAAAAATTTAGCATCTTGTTCCAAAACTTTATTTCTTCTGTGGAACACAAAAGGTGAATGACTTAAGATGTCTGACTTTATATTAGGCGACCTTAACTGCTATGTATTTACATCAAAAATTAGATTCAATGTACTTTACTTTTTTAATATTGTATTTCAAAACACTTTTGCTGCTATTGAGGTGGGATACAGGTAAGGCTAGGGACAGGTTTGGTGGTATGGGTACGTTTAATAAGGGTTGGTTAAAAAGTAAGGAATGGGTCAACAGTGTAATTCTAAATGTAATAACAGAAATTAATTACAGATATACTGTAATTACAAACAGGTACTTTTAAAATATATGTATAATGTAAAAACATGTATGTACACAGTATCAAATGACTAATTTAAATGCAAGTACTTAGTAGTTAAAGGAGAAGTCCACTTCCAGAACAACAATTTACAAATAATTTACACACCCCCTTGTCATCCAAGATGTTCATGTCTTTCTGTCTTAAGTCGTAAAGAAATTATGGTTTTCGAGGAAAGCATTTCAGGATTTTTCTCCATATAATGGACTTCATTGGTGCCCTGATTCTGAACTTCCAAAATGCAGTCTTATCTAGCAAAACAAACAGCCATTTTTTTCAGAAAATAATTTTCTCGTGTAGCACAGGTTCTGGGATGCGCGTCCACGATGCTACGAATTAGTAATGGGTCGTTCTTGAATGATTCTTTCATTTTGAACGAATCTTCAATGTGACTCGGGAAGAACGTGTCATCTCGGGGGGTGATTCGTTCAGTCGCGTACACACGACATCCTATTAGGTTCTGTACTGGAATTAGTTCACCTGCTTTGAGTCTTCGGGTTTTTTTAGTCGTTTGTTCATCTTATAGGGCTGTCACATGATGAGCGAACGACTTAAACCCGAAAACTTATCAGATAAGAAGTGAAGTGAGCTAATCATAGACTAAAGACCCAGGTAAACAATTAATTAATTTTTTCTGTTTCTTATAGCATTATAGTTTTGTCTTGTTTGTTTGTGTTTTATTAAAACTTGCGGTTCTCCAGCACCAAAATTACATGAAAACTATCATGAAACTGGTCCATGCAACAATAAACTTAATGCATTATATTTCAAGTCTTCTGAAGTTATATGATAACTTTAGGTTATGAATAGACTGAAATTTAAAGTGATAGTTCACCAAAAAAAAAAAAAAATTACCCCATGATTTACTCCCGCTAAAGCCACGCTAGCTTTATATGACTTTCTTCTTTCAGACATATACAATCTGAGTTTTATTTAAAAAAAAATGTCTTAGCTCTTCCAAGATTTAAAAAGAGAGTAAATGGGTGTTGCGATCTTGACTTATATCGAAATCTTCTGACATTTTTCTTTACAAATAGTCATTTTATATTTCTAATTTGTGACGGTTACACTATGCCTAGAGTGGCTTGAGGGTGAGTAAACCATGGGGTAATTTTCATTTTTGGGTGAACTGTCCCTTTAAGTCATTATTCATTAATAATTTTCCCTCCAGGAAACCACAGTGTGACTGAATCTTCAAGTCTGTGAGTTGAACTTGAGAATCGTGAACAAGAATTGACTCAAAAGAACAATTCATTCATGATTCAGACATTGCTCCTGCTCTCATTTAAAGTCATAGTAGCTATGTATGCATATTTTAAAGTATTGCATCAGTTGTTACGCTTTTGTTCAGAAAATGGTTAACACGAATAATGGGAGATGGAAGTGCATTTGCTGAATATATTCCTCCATGCGCACCAAAAAAAAGTTGTGTGACTTAGTGCTATGAGACGGGATAATTTGACTAACAAGCAGATCGATCTCATTGCATCTGAAATGTTGGTATGGTCATTCTGAAATGTATATATGAAAATCATTATATTCAGTGGCTTCTCCTGCTTTTCTTAGTGATATTTAATGCCAGTTTCTCAGTGACTATTTAGTTCTCTTTGACTTGTTGGATGCGATATTCCAATTTAAAGTTAAATTCGCAAATTTGGTTGGAAACCCGGCTATTGACGACGGATGTTTTCCTTACATTTTGTGACGTACATCAGAGTATAACAGATTGACAAAAAAGATATTTGACGATTTTGCATTTGGATATTTAGGATGAGGTTGAGTCAATTCTGTTGTCGTTAGGACATTTTAAGGCATTCGGATGAGTTTTATGATACTTTTATGATGCATTGTGGTCATTTTGGAGCTTGACAATCAACCTTTTGTGTTCCCCAGAAGGAGGAAAGTCATACAGGTTTGAAGCGACATGAAGTTGAGTAAATGATGACAGAATGCTCCCTTTAGCCTGAGCCATTCCCATGACACCTCAGCCATACAGAGCTCATATCCAGATCACAAAACCCACCACACTGTCTCTCTCTCTTCCTTACGCATCTATTATTCATCCAGCCTTTCTCTCAACGCCGCACCTCGTACTGCCAAAACACTGGTGCTAATAAGGCTCATAGCTTTCCTCGATGATTATGTGTGACAGCTTGGTCAGGAATTAGCCTCACTTTCACCCCTCTGAGAGGCGCAGAGTGCCCGTGGCGCCCCGCGGTCAGTCTTCTGACACTCCCAAATGGAGTCAGGCCCGAGAAGTGCCTGGATCCAGCAAAGCCAGCCTCCTGCGCCCGGGGTCTGGCCCGTTCTGTTTGTTCAGCAGACGTTTTAACCTTCATCTCAGAACAATAAAACAAGAATAGAGCGAATGTGAAAGAGCGAGACAGTGGGGGTATTTGACACATCTCCTTAAGCCACTGTGTGCTTTATTATCTTTGGCAGGCCTTATTGGTCGCGCTAATCAAGTGAACGATTTGCCACCCTCATTCCCGGCAACTGACAAATGCATTACGAACCGAGGGGAACGTGCGACCTTGAACGTGTCACCTGCGAACCAGCTGGCGCTCTCTCCGCCAGCAGGAAACGACCTTTCGGAGGTCAATAAACTAAATAATTCACAAAGGTTATTCGCTTTGCGCTGAGCGCACAACAAATCTGTAACTCCTTTGCAGCTGGACTCGGTTAATAGCGCTGATCCAGTTTCGATCACGTTCGTGACACGGGACGTATGCTTGATTTCTTTGCCCTCTCAGACTACAACCATGAGCACCTCATGAATTATTTAAGCATGACTTTGATGTGAAACATTTAGTGGCATTTGATAATGCAGGGCATTTATGATGTGTACACTAACTTCACAATTTTGGCAGAGATGATATGAGGCTTGGCACTGATGACTGTGCCAACAAATTTTGATTATTTGAGTTATCAGTCTACAGCTGCGAGCCTCTCCAGATTACACACCATTGCCATATGCATGAGGTAAGAGTCACACATCATGCTTTAAAGGTTACGGTAAGAATGGAAACATCAATGGTGCAAGCCAATGAGACGAAAACGTGCCAGCAATTCACAGTAGGACAGAAAGCACAGTTGCTAATGTTAAGTGCGAATTGTTCACTATCATCGCTAGCCAATTGTTATATCTGAGTGGTAAACAGTGTAGGAGTGGACTGCAAATTTTTTTTCATCTGCCGCTTTATATGTTCAAGCTCTTTAAAGTCAGGCAGGTTCTGATGTTTATGTTTTTATTGTTCCTTCATTGGAAAAAATTGTTCTAAAAGTGATTCCAAAAATAATTTTCCTCTGTGTTGTTATTGTTATAGCTGTGGTGTGAACTTAAAATGTTTATTTTAGATTTATAGCTGTAGTTATCGCCTTCACTGTGTTGGGCCTCAACTACGGACCCCCGCTCATGACATGCAGGGAAAGGAATTCAATTCTGTGCACGATTTACTAATTAGTTTGTTCGGTTTACTAAATCTTGTGCATGATTTATTAAATCGTTCCCTTGGTTTACTAAATCGTGTGCACAGTTTACTAATTCGTTCCCTTGGTTTACTAAATTGTGCGTGCGATTAACTAATTTGTTCCCTCGTTTTGATAAAATCGTGAGAAGAATTAAGTAATTTGTTATCTCGGTTTACTAAATCGTGCGCACAGTTTACTAATTCGTTCCCTCTGTTTACTAAATTGTGTGCATAGTTTACTCATTCGTTCCCTTGGTTTACTGAATAGTGTGCACGATTAACTAATTTGTTCCCTCAGTTTACTAAATTGTGCGAAGAATTAACTAATTTGTTCTCTCGGTTTACTAAATCGTACGCACAATTTACTAATACGTTCCCTCGGTTTACTAAATATTGTGCACAATTAACTAATTCGTTCCTTCTGTTTACTAAATCGTGTGCGTGATATACTAATTTGTAATTTCAGTTTACTAAATCATGCGCACAATTTACTAATTCCTTTCCTTCTGTTTACAAAATAATGCGAAGAATTAACAAATTCGCTCCCTCGGTTTACTAAATTGTGTGCGTGATTTACTAATTTGTTATCTTGGTTTACTAAATCGTGCACACAATTTACTAATTTGTTTCCTCTGTTTACTAAATCATGCGAAGAATTAACTAATTCGTTTCCTCTGTTTACTAAATTGTGCGAAGAATTAACTAATTTGTTCTCTCAGTTTACTAAATCGTGCGCACAGTTTACTAATTTGTTCCCTCTGTTCACTAAATAGTGTGCATTATTTACTAATACGATCTCTCAGTTTACTAAATTGTGCGCACAATTTACTAATTCGTTCCCTCGGTTTACTTAATTGTGTGCACGATTTACTAATCCATTCCCTTGTTTTAAGTAAAATGTGCTCACGAATTAATAATGTGTGCCCTCGTTTTAAGTAAATTGTGTGCTCGATATAATAATTAATTCCCTTGTTTTAAGTCAATTGTGTGCACAAAATAATAATTCATTCTACTTCCTGTCTGCATTCTCAAAAAATGGTGTAGATGCCTTTCACTTTAAATGATTCCATGCAACGCTGCAAGGATTTTGAGAATGTCTATATAACTCATTCCCAACTTTGTCTCTGTCTATAACATAACAGCAGCAACAGGTCTATGAGAATGCAGACAAGAAGTAGAACAGTTGTTAGTTGAATAGTTGTTTCTTGCGCACGGTTTACTTAAAACAAGGGCACAGATTATTACATCAAGCACACGATTTAGAGAGACGAAGGAACAAATTAGTAAATTATGCGTATGATTTAGTGAAACTAGGGAACAAATTAGTAAATTATGCACAAAGGGAACAAATTAGTCAATCACAATTCACAATTTAGTAAAACAAGGGTATGAGTTAGTAAATCATTCACACAATTTAGTAAAACAATGGAACGAATTTGTAAATTGTGCACACAATTTAGTAAAACGAGGAAACAAATTAGTAAATTGTGCACACAATTCAGTGAAACGAGGGACCGAATTAGTAAATTGTGCACATAATTTAGTGAAACAAGGGAATGTGTTAGCTAATCGTGCACGAGGGAACAAATTAGTAAATCTTGTGCACGATTTAGTAAAACGAGGGAACAAATTTGTAAATCATTTGCACGATTTAGAGAAATGAGGGAACAAAGTAGTAAGTCATGCACACGATTCAGTGAAATGAGGGAACGATCTAGCAAATCGCACGTTTTAGTGAAACGAGGGAACAATTTAGTAAATTATTTGCATGATTTTCTAAAACGAGGGAACAAATTAGTAAATCATGCGCATGATTTAGCGAAATGAGGGAAAAAATTAGTAAATTGTGCACACTGTTTAGTAAAACGAATGAACGAATGGTAAATTATGTGCACAATTTAGTAAAACGAAGGAATGAATTAGTACATTGTGCACATTACTTTTTTTCCTGCCTGTCAGGTGAAGGGCTCTGTACTTAACTAAATCCAATTAACCAAAAGTTATCCATAACTATATATTTTCAAAATAATTAGTGAAAATCAGCTAATAATTAATTATATCAAATATAAAATTATGGATGCACAATAAATGTGATATATCTTAGAAAACTGCAATTTTTTAAAACTAACAATATTCTGAATATTATGCACTGCGTTCAGCATTTCAAGTATGCAGCATTTCATAATTATCTAACATTTATTTTTTATTTTTATTTTTTGCCAGTGTAAATGCAGCCTAAATCTCAATGTGTAATTCAGTTTTGACACGTGTATTGAAAGTTTCAGTATATGTATCCGTGCTCTTTTAAACTAGAGTTGCATGTATCTATTAACCACCCACCCCTTGACTGTAAAACTATGAGCTGGCCAGACGACATATGGTCACTGGAAAGTTTTCATCTTTGTCCAGTGTCTACACTTTTTCTCTCCACGTGTTATGACCAATAAAAATGTCTTTGTATTCTTTGTAAGAGTTGTGGTTTGTATGGGTCCCAATGAATCCTTGTTTGGTATAACTAAGGTGTAGTGTAATACTATGATTGAATCACCATGGCCAACCCCAGCAGGTGGGATTTGTCTGAAGATTAGATAAAACAGGCGCTGGCTTCCATATGGCACTGAGTCTCACAAAAGATTAAATATGTTTACTTACCCTTGGACTAGGTACGTCAAGGCAAATACATCCATATGACTTAGCCAGTGTATGGTCTCCAAAATAATGACTAATTCATGATACTGTTCCTCACAGGTGTTTATTAGATGGACTCAAATGTCACCATGTAGTTCCCGTCTGCGTCAGGATGGCCTCAGCGTTTCCGCTGGCCTTGTGCCACTCTGTAATCATACACTGCATAACTGATGTCTCAAAGCTGCTGAAACATCAGTATTTTCCAGCAGATGCAGAGGGTTTGTAGCTGTTACATGCATCAAAAGCTGCACACACCTGGCAGCACGCTGCGGGATATTTCTCCTGGACGCAAGTCGGACTGCAGTAATGACTGTGGATCCGGTGATTGTGATGTCTGGGAGGATGTGTAAATGCACAAGTGTCATGAAATCAGAAAAAGTGCTTACCTAAACGGTTCTGTCTCATTTGTAGCGCTGGAAAAACGTCCCATTGATTTCACTGAATTGGTGAATCCCAAACGGTTCTCTTAATGTAGTACATTAATGTCAAATTCATTCTAGTGAATCGGTCCGAAACAGTTTGAATCAGTGTAGCCAAGTCTGCAGTTTTCCCATGGAATTGGGCTACTTTAAAACTGCCGCGGGTTGTTTTTCATGTCCCCGGGTTAAAGCGACCTCAATACATGTGAATTTTACCAGGGGAACCCTGCCAAAAAAATGTGTTTTACCCCTCTGAATGCGATTTTTACCAGGGAACCTCTTCAAAACGCAATAAGTTTTGAGCAGCAGTTGGGCGGGTTTTGTTGTGAAGACCTGGCAACCCTGTTGGTAGTGGCTTTCATTAGTAAATATTTCATTTCGTTAGCACTGCTATGTGTTTTGATCAGATCCATCCATGATTTTTCTGAATTCTGAACTGAATCCATGAAGTCAGACCTTTTCTTGACAGGTGACTGATGGTTGACCAATGAAATCGGATCTGGGGTTTGAACTAAACAGTTCAGGAAAAAATAACACATTAAGCATTAGAATGTTCGAATCATTCTATAGAACTGGTTCATCTCAAACAGTTCTTTCTCATATGTAGATTTGGAATATCTGATTCATTCTAGTGAATCGGTTCATTCAGACTGTTTATTTAAATCGGGGTGAGGAACCTTGATCCTGAAGGGCCGGTGTCCCTGCAGAGTTTAGCTCCAACCCTGAAAGAAAGAAACCAACCTGTATTCTGAAGACCTTGAGTAGCTTGTTCAGGTGTGTTTGATTAGGGTTGGAGCTAAACAGTGCAGAGACACCAGCCCTGATTTAAATGATTCACAAAAGGATTCACCCATTTAAAACTGCTGATTTTTATTTTAGTACCTTATATTTTAGTTTTTAAATTAAATTTAGCGTAAATAAACTTTAAAGCGACAATGTTACTTTACATTGAAAACTGTACATATATTTCTAAATTGAATTTTCATTTTTTGAAATGATTGTAAAATCAAGTGGAATTAAATAGAACTTGAAATTAATACACTTTAACTATACATAGCTTGACATTATTAGCTTGACAAAGCCTTGTTTAAAAGATTATCAATGAATACTGATTTTGGCACATTTACATGTGTCAATTTACATTAATAATGTAACCAATATTCTGTTTATTAAAGACATGTATACAGTATATCTTATCAAGTTAGTGTTTTTAAGCATTTTACATGTATTAAAATAATAACTCAAGGCAGTAACAGTTTAAACAACAGATTTTATTTATGAACTTATGTTCAGCTTTTCTTTTTTTAATAGTTAACTTTTAACTATTTTGGAATTTTCTAGGTCAGATCAATCATTAGACTTTGGTAAATATTGGTCACAGTAACAGATATTTTCTTTAAATGTCACCAAGCTGATTACTCACTGAAAACTCCCACAGATTATTTTTCAAGGCATTTAAGTCTTATTTTAATGTAATCAAGTGGTTATAAGTGAGTTGTTTACTTCCTTTTTAAAATTAGTCTTCCCATTAACGCCATTATATTTTTCATTCACACTAATTTGCAAACGTGCAAAACACAAGAGGCGCATGAACCAATCAGAGCCGATCATAACCAGTCATATCCAATTATATGCCTCCTCTCACATGACTTTTTTCTTGCCGCACGCTTTAGGGGGTCTGTTAAAACTTAGTGGGCTCAGGGGAGGCACTAACCCCTGCTATAGAAGAATTGTAATATAGCACATTGACTACTATTATGGTGTTTTAATGGTGCATTTTTGTGTTTGTTTACAGCTTGACAGGAGCCAGGTCACTCTATGCTTCCACTGCCTTCAAGCAGCATGAACATTCCTCAAAGTTCCTCCTCAAGTTTCACAGAAGACAGGAAATCGTGCTGGTTTGGAGTGACATGAAGGTGAGTAAATGATGGCAGAATTTTCATTCCTGAATGAGCTATTCCTTCAAAGGCCAAGGAGGAAGATAAATACAGAGAGACGGAGCGAGACAGTGAGAGAGGAGTACGTGTGCGAGGGGCGGGTGAGATTTTCACAGTGTGAAGGACAAAGTTAGTGACCCGTAGATTATTCAGAGGAGATTGTGTTTCAGGGCCATCTGAAGGTCAGACTGAATATTTTATCTCTCTGCTCTCCATAATTTGCTTTCAGCAGTTGGAAACTGTTTAATCACAGACGGCCGCGTAGAGGTCATCCTTACATCAACATTTGATCTGTTAGCAGCATAAATTATAGCGGAGCTACTTTCTTTCTTTTTTTTTAATAGCAAAATATTTGTATATGAGCAGATGTCTTGTAACCAGGCTTGTTTTAAAAAAAAGCTGCACACATGGACTTCACAGTAGAGGCTAAATTTGTTTGCCAGACGCAGATAACAGTAGGGCAACGAGAGGTCCAAAGGGCATCGCTTTCACACTATGAAGGGTCACGGCTGCTATTGACTAAAGCGCAAGGTTGATGTGTCTCATTTAAACTCCATTTGTATCTGTCCGCTCAATGCATTACATCTCATATCATCTGTAATATTCATATTTTCATTGTAGTAATCTAGAATGCTTCATTTATGAACATATGATGACATTCAAACACACACACACTCACACTGAAAGTAATATGTCATTGATATCACAGTGTCATGGAAATGGTACTTGTGTAGCAGTGCAGTCAGCAGTCATTGATCTGCAGTGCCGTACGCTGAGATTTCCCCGGAGTGAATCAACCCGACTGCCTGTGAGTGTCTCAGAGGGACCAGAAATACATCTGGGACTGCAGTGCTGTCCAAGTGCACTAGTATCACCTTATCTACACTGCAAGTAAGTGGCGTGACACAACACAACTAGATTGCACCTATTAAAGGGAAAGTTCACCCAAAATGAAAATTCGGTCATTAATCACACACAAATTAAGATATTTTTGGTGAAATCTGAGAGCTTTTTGACCATGCATAGACAGCAACACAGCTGACGCGTTCAAGGCCCAGAAATCAGAATTAGAATTAGCTTTATTTGCCAGGTGTGCGCAAACACACAAGGAATTTGTGGTGTGTTTATTTTTTTTTAAGGTGCTCCTGGTACATACATGCATGCATACATACACACATACACACATACACATCTGACATGAGAACAGAGAAAACATTTAAATAAAATAAAAACTTAAAATAAATAATAATGTGTATGAATCTGGAACAGAAGATTTATGTACAGATTTGTGCATTATTTACTCTATATACAGCTGTATAAATAAAGAGATGTGCATATGTATTTGCATAATACTACAGAAAGAGAAAATAATTAGAAATGGAGAAAAAGTACAGAAAAATTAATTGTAGAAATGTAGCAAGGACATCTTTAAATAGTCCATGTGACATCATTGGTTCAACCTTAATTTTTTGAAGCTACGGGAATACTTTTTGTGTGCAAAGAAAACAAAAATATTGACTTTATTCAACAATTTATTCTTTTTCTGTCAGTTTAACTATTTTAATGATGTCCTTACTAGCTTTCTGGACCTTGAATGTGTCAGTACCATTGGTGTCTTTGCAGGGTCAGAAAGCTGTTGGATTTCATCAGAAATATCTTAATTTATTTTCCGAGGATGAACGAAGGTCTTACAGGTTCGTAACGACATGAGGGTGAGTAATTAATGACAAAATGTTCATTTTTGAATGAACTATCCCTTTAATCACATAACATATTATCAGTATTAATGCCATATAATAACTGCTGATAATTATACTTCCTAATTGTGACACCAAAACATTTTCCATAAGGCTGCTTTGAAACAATATGTATTGTGAAAAGCATTATAAAAATGTGATACTGGACCACAAAACCAGTCATAAGGATCAATTTTCTGAAACTGAGATTTATACATATAAAAGCTGAATAAATAAGCTTTGATGTATGGTTTCTTAGGATAGGACAACATTTGACTGACATACAACTATTTGAAAATCTGCAATCTGAGGATGTAAAAAATTACGAAAATCGCCTTTAAAGTTGTCCAAATGAAGTTTTAGCAATGCATATTACTAATCGAAAATTAAGTATTGAATATTTACAATAGGAAATTTACAAAATATCTTCATGAAACATGATCTTTACTTAATATCCTAATGATTTTTGGCATAAAAGAAAAATCTATATTTTTGACCCCATATAATGTATTTTTGGCTATTGCTACAAATATACCCTTGCTACTTAAGAATGTTTTTTTGGTCCAGGATCACTAATAAACTTTAATTGAATTTAATGTTACCCAAATAAACTTTGTATAGTCAATTTATTCTGAGATTTGGGCCACATAAATGACACGACTGGCTAACAGAATTGTAGCATTTCTGAATGATTTTAAATATTACTATTATAATTAATTTGATTAGAACAAAACTTTGTGAACGTGTAGGTCTACCTTTAATGACACATCTAAACAGTCTAAAAAGTTGTGTCATTAACATCAGTAATAGTTTCCGGTTCATTTTAAATCTGACATAGCTAACAAAAAAAAAAAAACTCGTGGTTCAGTGAAGGAGTCATTTGAGTAATGGCTCTGGATGAGTCACTGATGATTCATCATCTAGAGTCATTTGAGTGAGATGATTCACATACTGAGCGAGACTGATTCAAACTGCTAAATGACAAGTGAAATCGGGCCGTTTTAGTCAATCTTTGACTCATTAAAAAGATTTGGTTTGGTCATTTATTTGTAAATCAGATATCACTGCTTGTGATCTGATTGATGTATGTGACCCTGGACCACAAAGCCAGTCATAAGGGTCAGTTTTTTGAAATTGAGAGTTACACATAATCTGAAAGCTGAATAAATAAGCTTTTTATTAATGTATAGTTTGTTAGGATAGGGCAATATGTGGCTGAGATAGAACTATTTAAATATCTGGAATCTGAGGGTGCAAAAAAAAAAAAAAAAAAAAAAAAAATATTGAGAAAATCGGCTTTAACGTTGTCCAAATGAAGTTCTTAGCAATGCATATTACTAATCAAAAATTAAGTTTTGATATATTTATGGTAGGAAATTTCCAAAATATTTTTATGGAACATGATCTTTACTTAATATCCTAATGATTTTTGCATAAAAGAGAAATTAATAATTTTGACCCATACAATGTATGGTTTTGTGGTCCAGGGTCACATATGTTTGCGACATATTACGTTATTTTTGTTTATATTTTTATATATTTTTTTGGAAATATTTACTTTAAATACCCAGAAGTGTAAATGCCCCGATTTTGTTGAATCACATTGCTTGTTTTCAGTATAGACACGTGTGAGAGAGAAAGACAAAGTGAGTATGTGTGAAAAACAGAGAGAGTGAGACAGTGAGATGGTTGTTGTGGACTGCAGTCCACCCCCCCCCCCCCTCCCCGAACAGGGAGTTTTATCTCTACTACATACGGCCTGTTAAAACGGCCTCAGACTGTTCCATGCTGCTCTGATAATGAGCAAACAGGGGCAATTGAATGTCAATGCCCCCGTGGGAACAGAGGAAATGTGCCCGGGGGGGCCGTGGCCGCTCTCCTCCTCCCCCTTCCTCCCCTCTGAGCGGCCGGTCTAGAGCGAGAGAGAGGCAGCGTAACCTTGCGGAGTTGTCTCTTTGTCCTCTGATCGGCTCACTGGGTGAGGGGGGGTCTCGCTGACAGCTGAGTTTCCCCCACAGGTGGGCCTCATGCAAACAATGCAGATTGGGCTGTTTTAAAGTCAAAGGCTGATTTTGACCTTCCAGAACTTCATTAGGACGTGACCTTTGGGTGTACTTATCATTCTAGACATGTGTTGACATATTTCATCTCCCTCAAATTGGTTTAGAATACGTGTTTAAGGAATATTTCAGTCATAAATCAAAGTTCTGTCATTTTGTACTCACCAAACCTGAATGCTGTTATTTTGTTTGTGGAATACAATAGGAGAGGGATGCACAGTTTATCAATACCATATTGTTTATGGGCTGATATTAAAGATTGGTATTGATCGATATTGGATATTTAATTGTGCGTGCTCATTTTAAATGAACTTTACAATAACCTAAAGCTGACTTAAAGGGACAGTTCACCCAAAAATGAAAATTACCTTGTGATTTACTCACCCTCAAGCCGTCCTAAATGTATGTGACTTGTTTGTTTTAGATGTATATAATCAGAGATATATTTTAAAAAATGTCTTGGCTGTTGAATGGCTATTGAGATTTTGAAGTCCAATAAAGCATGTCCATCCATCATAAAATGTACTCCACACGGCTCCAGTGGGTTAATAAAGCACAGGTCACGGATTAGAAGTGCAAAATGAGGATTTGTAAAGAAAAATGTCAGAGGTTTTCGATACTGGTTTTCCTTTGCTGTAAACAAAACTTGGTTCTCGTGAGACTAGCATATTCTCACCAGAATTTACGCTACACCTTGTAAAGTTTTAAATATGGATATTTTTCTTACACAAACACATTGATTCACTTCAGAAGGCCTTTATTAACCCGCCAGAGCTGTGGAGAACTTTTTATGATGGCTGGATGCACTTTATTGGACTTCAACAACCTGGTCTCAACAACCATTCACTGACATTATAAAGCTTGGAAGAGCCAGGACATTTTTTAATATAACACTGATTGTATTCGTCTGAAAGAAGAAAGTCATATACACCTAGGATGGGGTCATGATAATTTTTGGATCAACTAGCCCTTTAAAGTACTTTTTAAAACACTAATTATAAACACTAATAATTTATTAACACTGTTAAAGGCATTATTTTACAAATCTGATTTGAATTTTGCCAATAGTGATGTTGATTAACTGGCTGATTTTTTTTTTTAAACAGACATCATATAAATAAAAACGTAACTAAACTAACCTAACTAAACTAATTGATAATTATTGATTAACTTAATTTCAAAATTAACAATAGTGACTTTGTGAATGTTTTGCATTTATTAAAAAAAAATGTAATAAAAAAACACACTGCCCATGTTTTAGTGATGATACATTAGTTGTAATTAAAATTTTTAATCCAATCATTTTAAAATGCATAAGTTAATGTCCATTAACATGAAAAATGTACTACTGGTGCAGTTTCAGGTCAATTTGATGCTTTTCAAACAGGGTTGCCAGGTTTTTACAACAAAACCCCGGTAAAAATCACGTTCCTGGAGTTAAAGTACACATTTTTTGGCAGGGTTACCCTGGTAAAATTCACACTCTAGAGGCTAAATATCACGTTATTTGGACGCTTTAACCTGTGGACATGAAAAACAGCCCATCAGTGTTAAAGTAGTCCAATTCTACAGGAAACCTACAGACTTATAGATTTGAAATATACAATTGACCCTTACTGGTGCTATGTCCAACAAACAATGGCGCTCTCACACTACACATCATGTTCTCACACAGTAAAAAATACGTCACGCAACAAAAAGAAACTGACAACACACCGACAGACAAGACAAATCAGGTTACTTTAGGTATTAAACAAACTCTCAGCTTTAAAATGTCATTTTTGTAAGAAATTCAAAGAATAAATACCATTTTGTGGCTCTTTAATGTGTTGTGACAGAACACTGTATTGCCTTATTAGATCAATGAACACGTGAACTGATCGCTTTTTCACTTCCAGAACAAAAATGTACAGATAATGTACTCACCTCCTTGTCATCCAAGATGTTCATGTCTTTCTTTCTTTAGGTGTAAAGAAATAATGTTTTTTGAGGAAAACATTTCAGCATTTTTCTCCATATAATGGACTGATATGGTGCCCCGAGTTTGAACTTCCAAAATGTAGCTTAAATGCAGCTTCAAACGATCCCAAATGCGGCTGTAAAGGATCCCAGCAGAGGAAGAAGGGTCTTATCTAGCGAAACAATCGGTTATTTGTAAAAGACCCTTCTTCCTCGGCAGGGATCATTTAGAACCGCATTTGGGATCGTTTGAAGCCGCATTTAAACTGCATTTTGGAAGTTCAAAATCAGGGCACCATAGCAGTCCATTATTTGAAAAAAAAAAATGCTGAAATGTTTTCTTCAAAAAACATAATTTCTTTACAGCTGAAGAAAGAAAGACACAAACGTCTTGGATGGCAATGGGGTGAGTACATTATATGTGAATCTTTGAAACATGAAATAAACATGAATGAACATCAGACTGTATATTATTTTAACCATGGAAAGACGTCAATACAAGATGTCCACCGAAGTTAATCTACTCTTCTGTCATTTGTTGGACAGATTCTGCATTATGATTGGCCAGATCGCCTGTCAATCAAGCTGTTCGCAAAGGGTCGATTGGAGGCCATATTCACTCAGAGCTATTATATTTCTTTAGGAAACTGTTGTATGAAACCTCTTGAGGGTGAGTCAATGTTGACAGGGTTAAATTTTGGAGAGAAGTATTCCTTTAAAAGCAAACCTCAATACAGAGTTCCTTCTGTTTCATCCACAGTGAAGCTGAGGTCTGTAACACATGTCCTAAACACAAACACGATCCCGTATCAACCACAACATCAGCAATCCGACACGGACCAGGACGACAATAACTCGATCCTTTTAACGCCCCGTAATAAAATCTCACCCAACTGTGTCACTCAGAAAGCCGATACGGTGTCTCTTAAAACGTGTTTATCTCAGATTCTAATGTGCAACAAGAAAAAAGTGCTTTTTGTACAAAAGCCTGCCCTACAAAAAAAAAAAAACTTGGCTTCTCCAGAGAATGCCGTGTTAAGTTAGAAACAAGGCCAGACGCGACATGACAAGAAAGATGTCAGAGCGTGTTTGTCACCTGATGAGAACCATGTCTCGGTGTCAGTAACAACTCCGATGCCTCCTCGGAGAAAGAGATCTTCGGGAATCGCAGTAGGGAAAAGATCAGAGAGGCAAAGAATAACAACGGCAGAGAGTGCTGTGATGGCACATTCAAATCCCACGGCTGTGTGGAAATGTTTTTACAAGGGGCTCTGTCCTTTCCATCTGATAGTCAAATGAGGCAGAAGAAAAGCAAAGCAGCCCCTCCCAGACCACTTGCGCTCTCTCTCTCTCTCGTACCCAGGGATTAACCAAAGACCACAAAGTAGGTCAAGAAGACACGCTCAGAAAGCGCAAGGAAGGATAGACCGCGAAGCACCTCTCTGTGACAGGCCGGGACTTGTCCTTCTGCTAGTTTTCGCCGCGCTTGCTCACACGTACGCGCACCAGCGGCAACCTAGATTTCAAATTTGAGCAAAGACACAGAAGTGACAGCCAAAGTGTTTGAGAGCCTGCGAATGTAGGTTAAATGCTGAAGATGTAAAGAGGGACATCTAGAGTAAATACTCTTTTCCCCGTCAGTCACCGGGGAGCTTTTAAACTTATTTATTCATGAAACGACAAGCTCAAATCACTCATCACTTTTGATTAACGCAGGGAGCGTCATTTTCGGAAACCGTTTTTGTGGCACGAATGCACTAGAGACTCGTCTCGCGCCTTTGGATTCGCAGACTTTTTGTGTGTCTCTGAGCCTCAGGGAGTGAAAAAAGACTTTTAAAAAATAGGATGAAGTCACCTCCCGCCTCTTTCTGACACACATCATGGAGATATCAAGAGGCTAACGGGCGCTCAGACGGACTTTGAACCCCTGCGAGCGTAACGCTCGCTTTAATACCTGCGATGATCAGTCACTGAGCGCTCTGAAAGCTTCCTGTTCGAGATATAATCCTGTGAGGGCTATTTTTAGACGTATATTCGGAGCCCTGCAAAAACAGAATATTAAATCTTATGCCTTCACGCCTGTCTGATTATTTATGAATACATCTTTATCTAGGTCATGACTTTGGATGCTGTGGTGATCACCTGTGTCATTTACTCTCGGTTTAAAGGAATGAGTTTAATAAAGCCTCATTCATGTTGTGGTTTTTTACATTTATTTAGAACTAGAATGCCAGATTTTGTGTTTTGTATACTTTTGCATGTAACAACTGAATGTGTGTGTGTGTTTTTTTAATATACATTCATTCATTTATTCATTTTTTTTTCTAGAATGCCAGATTGCTTTGGCATACAAAATGTAACAATTAAAAATCAATTTTGTATTTATTTATTTATTTGTTTGTTTGTTTATTGCATTTTGTATCCTGGTTCTGTTGTGTTTTTTTTTTTTTTGTAATTTATTTTAGAATTTATTTATTATTAATATTATTTATTATTATTTATTATTAATTTATTATTAATTTATTTGTTATTAATGTATTATAATTTTTACTATTGTGTATGCCATGACATGTAACAACTAAAATGATTTTTATTTATTTTTAATTATTTTATGTATTTTTTACTAGAATGCCAGATTATGTTTTTGTATACTTTTGTCATGTAACAATTAAAAATCAATTTTCTATTTTTTTATTTGTTTGTTTGTTTATTGCGTTTTGTATCCTGGTTCTGTTATGTGTTTTTTATTTTTAATCATTTTATTATTATTATTTTATATTTATTTTAGTATTTATTATTATTTTGTATGCTTTGGCATATAACAATAAAACAATCAATTAATCAATCATTTCTTTATTTATTTGTTTATTTTTATTATTTTATATGCTTTGGCATATAACAATTAAAAAGCAATCAATTATTTATTTATTTATTTATTACATTTTCTATCCAGGTTCTATTGTGTTTTTTAATTTATTTTTATTTAATTGATTATTTATTATTATTTTTATTATTTTGTATGCTTTGGCACGCAACAATGAAAAATCATGTATGTTTGTATGTGTGCATGTATTTATTTATTTATTTATTTATTTATTGCATTTTGTATCCCGGTTCTGTTGTGTTTTTAGTTATTATTTTTTATTTATTTATTTATTTTTTACTACAGTGCCGTATTGTATTATGTTTTTGTGTTTTGTGTTTATGCTGTATTTTCAAAAGCTTTTGCATGTGAAAATTTGAATGTTATTTATTTTTTAATTAATTTATTGCATTCTGTATCCTGGTTCATGTGTTTTGTGTTTGGGTTTTTTGTGCTTTTTTTTTTTTTTTTTTTTTTTTTTTTACTAGAATGCCAGATTGCTTTATTTAGGCTTTTTTCATGTAACATAATTAGATATTACACCATCATCCCATGCACCTCCAGTGTGATCAAACAGAAATCAAAAATGCAAATCATCATTTACATATTAAAAGAGATGTTTTGTTAACTAAAACATTTCCATTATTTAATAAATGTAAAAATATTGATGGGCAATATAAAATGCTTTCCATCAATTGTTGCATTTCTTTCTTGCATTTCCAAAAGTAGGGAAATTAATAGGTATTAGAGGTGAAAAAAAGGGGAAGCAAATTTTAAAGCGCAACATTTAAGTGTAAACCAATGACATAGTTCAGCAAATAACCATATATTGTTGAGTAAATCAGATGTTTAAGGTTAAGAAATAAAATATGAAATAGCGTCAGTGTTCAGCAGTTCAGCACATTAACATCAAATTCACCTTTCTGTAGTCTTTTAGTCTTAATCTTATTTAAATATCATGAAAGCTCCTGTGAGAGAAACCTGACACTTGTTTACTTAACCTCACTGCTCACTGCTTCTTGACGTTTCGCCATTTTCCTCCTAATTTGTTTGGCCCAAACTGTTTTGTACAAATCTACGAGAGTAAATTTGTATCCGATGACATTCAAACTGCTCTTGCAAACACCTTTCAAACTAAATACACTCCTGAGTGTGTTTACAGTGCCTGTCCGCTTATGTTTCTAATCACAAAGGTAATTTGAGGTTCAAGAGGTTTAAATGACACAGTTTCATCAGTCGCACCTGTATTTTTGTCCTGCTTCTAAAGGTTGCAGAACTTTATCTAATAAGATGTATTGATATGCATTCAACCAGTGAGGCCTTGCCGCCAGCATGCTTATTTTCCTATGTCGTCTCATCTCATGTCATATCTTTTTTGCTCTCGCTGGTCTCTCTTCTTTTCTAGCTACCAGATACACAGAGGTTAATGTATGGATGGGGCCAGAGGTCAAAGGTTAATGTCCTCTGACACAGCGGTCTCTTCCCCTTGAGACAGTCAGGCGTCTTGAGTTCAAATGCCCTGGGCGACCTGCTGGACCTGTGGAACCAGAGAATAAACCTGCCAAGTTTTTGAGCGGTAAGATTATATTTCATTCAGTCTGACACACTTGTTTGTGACAATCAGGTGTTCTCTTCTGCTCACCAAGCCTGCATAATATTGTGAAATATTTTTACTATTTAAAATAACTGCTTTCTATTTAAATATATTTTAAAATGTAATTTATTCCTGTGATCAAAGCTACATTTTCAGCATCATTACTCCAGTCTTCAGTATCACATGATCCTTCAGAAATCATTCTAATATGCTGATTTGCTGTTCAAGAAACATTATTATTATTATTATCAACAAAAACAGCTGAGGACATTTTTTCAGGATTCATGAATAGAAAGATCCAAAGATCAGCATTTATCCGAAATAAAAAGCTTTTGTAACATTATACACTATACCATTCAAAAGCTGGAGTCAGTATGTTTTTTTTTTCTTGGAAAAAAATAATTAGAAATGATAGAGATTAATACTTAGCAAGGATGCTTTAAATTGATCAGAAGTGATGATAAAGACATTTATAATGTTAAAAAAAGGTTTCTATTTTAGATAAATGCTGTTCTTCTGAACTTTCTATTCATCAAAGAAACTTCTACTCAGCTGTTTTTAACATCATCATAATTATGATGATAATAATAATAATAAATATTTTTAAGCACTAAATCAGAATATTAGAATGATTTCTGAGTGACTGGAGTAGTGAGGCTAAAAATTCAGCTTTGAAATCACAGGAATAAATTATATTTTAAAAATGTATTCAAATAGCAAACAGTTATTTTAAATAGTAAAAATATTTCCAAATTTTACTGTTTTTGATGTACTTTGGATCAAATAAATGCAGGCTTGGTGAGCAAAAAACAATAAAAATATTACTGTCCAAAAACTTTTGACTGGTATTGTGTACATTGGTGGGAAAATGTTTATATAAATATTTTTTAATGTTTTTACAAGATGTCTTTTATGCTCACCCAGGCTTCATTTATTTGATTAAAAAAATTGCAAAAACAGTAATACTGTGAAATATTATTAGAATTTAAAATAACTATTTTCCTTTAGAATATATTTTAAACTAGAATTTATTTTGGTGATGGTAAAGCTGAATTTTCAACAACTCCAGTTTTCAGTGTCACATGATCCTTCAGAAATCATTCTAAGATGCTGATTTGATGCTCAAGAAATTGTTCTTATTGTTATCAGTGTAGACAAAATCTCTGTAGAAATTCTAGTGGCACCATTTTGAGTTTCATTACTGTTTCATTGTTGTTAAGGAGCTAAAAGGAATCTCATTTGTGACCTTTCTGTCCTACAGGTTACAGGTTTGAACAAGTTTTGCATTCATGTAAATACCAGATGAAAACATTGATTGGACGACCTAATAAATTTATGTTTACACTGAATGCAAAACCTGCCAGCACGTGTTTTTAAAATCTGTAAAATACCTGCAATGCTTTAAGATGATTATCAACAGGCTGAATTGCTTGACGTAGTCTATAAAGAATATGTCGAGGATGGAGGCCAATGTACAGAAAACATACTTAAACACGTGTGTGTCTGTTCGGAGGTCAAAGGTTGAAGTTCCGTGAACCACGGTTCTGTGAAAAGCTTTGGAGCACAGGTCACCGGCTCGAGATGGTGAAGGAATGAAGGGCGGATATTGTATCGCCATTCATGTGGCATTTGAGGTCACAGTTCAAAGATGAAAGGTCCTCTAAGTTCAAAGGTCAACTTGGTGAGATAGCACTGAAATTGCTGATCCGGTGTAGCTGAATCACACTTGAAAAAAGCAGATTTATGCTGAAACAATGCTTAAAAATGTTAAATATGTTTAACATTAAACCTCAATGGCCATACTGGCCGCACTTAACGTAAACAGTGCCACTGAACTGAATTAAACTTGCATATTTTGCTAATTATTTCTGCTGAAAATGGTCAGTTATTGTCACGTTTTGGGCTGTGCTAATCGGTCAGACCAGGAAAAAGTATTATAGAGTATTATAGACTGCCAAAAGTTATAACAAATCAAGGAAAAGACTGTCTGAGGAACAAAAGGCGTTTGTGGTTGGCCAAACTGAACCAGGATTTCCATGGCAAAAATCTTGACAACATTTGTGTTTGTGCTTATCGTTTCCGGTCAGGCAGGAGCTAATATCTTTCTCTTGCATATCTTTACCAACTATGAACTTAAGTTTGTCAAAATATTGCGCCCCTTTCTGCTTACTAAGTCCTTCTCGATATGATTTAGCAGTTTCCACATAGTTTTTCCATAGTTTAGGCAGCATAAATTAGCAGAACAATGTATTCAGTAGAACATTAACCGTGCAGTCCATGCTGTTGTTTACATCCGAGTATCGCCGGTGTCTCTGCGCATCCAAATCGTGACATATGTTTTGTTAGTTTTATTCTGTCAAACAAGTTACAATATAAATGTTTATCCGCTTTTATAAACTACAGTATACCAGAAGCCATTACGTGTCTGCTTTCCTCAGACAACTCCGGTTTATTAAAGGTGAGAGGTGAGCTGACGCACGTCTCGCTGTGCGCGCGCACGCACGTACACACAAAGCGTCTCCTGTAGCTTTAAGCTGCGCTCACTCATTCAGTCAGGGAGGGCAAGAAAGATAGAGAGAGAGAGAGCGCGCGCAGGAGGAGGAGTGTGAACATTGCGGAGTTCTCGGGGATTCCGAGAATATACAGTTCAGACTCAGACCCGACAGTCGGTGCTGGAGCCCGACGAGTTTTTGGACTCTACTTCCATTTGGCGCGGTTCACGGCGCACGTCTGCGCGTAGGAAAAACGCTCCGGCTCGGATAGCGGAATCAGGTACGTGTCGAGACCACTCGATGCCCGCCCAGCAGCTGGAGAGACTCCGCTGCATATGACTGTGATGTTTGCTGTCTGTATATTGTAGTCCTAGGAGGTGCTGAAAGAAAAACGGAATGTGTTTCACGCGTTCTTTGGTTGATAAGCAGGACCCCGTGGTTAAAAGTTGAACTGTTTTTAACTTGACACGGCGTCTTAAAAACGTAACGGGGAGACCGAAGACGCAAGAACGCATGCTGTGTAAATCGCAATGGTCGCTCCTGTCATTTAGTTTCCATTTTGTTTCTCTGTTACAGTCAGTGCGATGTTACCGCTTCATTTATCTGCTGGTGTATTATTCATACACATACTGGGTATTTATATTTCTGTTTCCAAGCCATATGCTTATCTTTTATGATATTGTCTAATGAAATATTATGTAATGCAGTGTAAGAAGTCTTAAATGTGGTTTCCTGACTTTTCCCTGTACTGATGATTCATATATTTTATATATTCCGTCTTGGCTATTAGTGTCTGGCTGAAGGTTATTAAATGTTGTTTGTAATACTTAAGAGCTGTCATTAACAGTAGTCATAAAAGTCATTAATGCTCTTGGTTAATCTCTTCAAGACAAGATCTTACCTTTACCTGACACACATTTTGGACTTTGCATTGTTTATAGTTTTCATAAGGTTTTTCTGTGGCTTCAGTCAATAAAAATGGGGCCGAGGAGGTCAAGGGTTGCAGTTTAAAGGTGGTCAGAGATCATAGTTCGGGTTCAGTGTTGGTTCAGGTGGCTTTCTTGGGTAAAAAAAAGAACTGAAAAGTGTTTGCCATAGATGTGCATGTGTTTTGAAGAAGTCAGGACAAGTTGTAGATTTCGTTTCAGTAGTATTTAATCCATTTTTTGATTTGCTAAGAGTTTTATTTCACTCTCATATCTCCACCAGTCTTCATTAGTCTCATCATCAGATGTTTATTATAAGAATTAAGGATTTGTTTTGTCTGTTAGGTTTACAGTTCAGGTGCAAAATGATTCTTGTTGCAATATCACGGGAGTATTTGTGACCCTGGACCAGAAAACCAGTCATAAGGGTCAGTTTTTTGAATTTGAGATTTATCTGAAAGCTGAATAAATAAGCTTTCCATTGATGTATGGTTCGTTAAGACAGAACAATATTTGGCCAAATTACAACTATTTGAAAATCTGGAATCTGAGGGTGCAAAAAAAAATGAAAATATTGAGAAAATTGCCTTTGAAGTTGCACAATTGAAGTTATTAGCAGTGCATATTACTAAGTTTTGTTATGTTTACGGTAGGAAGTTTACAAAATATCTTCATGGAACATGATCTTTACTTAATATCCTAATGAGTTTTGGCATAAAAGAAAATTCTGTAATTTTAACCCATGCAATGTGTTTTTGACTATTGCTACACATATACCCGTGCTACTTAAGACTGGTCCATGGTCACATTTGTAGACAAGATGGTATAGATTCAGGCTGACAGCACTATGTGACCTGTTATCTGGCTTCTTTAAGATTGATACTGACTTGAAATGATGTTATCGTTGCTAGAGAAATGAAAATGAACACATGGCGACCTAATTTCTCAGAGGGGATGTCAATACAATGAACCGAGTGTGTTTAAAACCACGCTGGGTCATCGTCATCTTAAAATAGCATCCTAAACATCAACCTCAACATTGTGACGTCTGTTCACTTCCTTTTTTAGAATATTTTAGTTTTAGCATTAAGCATCATTTTTCACAGTAGTACTCGAGCACATGGTTTTAGCTTGTGCAACATAAACTTGCATGGTGTAAAGTGTCATAAATCCATAGAAGCCACGGGCGCTTTACACTCATTAACAGGTCAGTTGACAGCTCAGGGACACAGTGGTTGCGTGTTTGTTCCTTGTGCAATGAATCTTGTTTTATACAGGCTATATCAGTGATAATAGGTGGCCTGGAGATCAACGGGAACTGGCGCTGTTTATACAAGAGGTTTTGTACACCTAAAGAAGGGATGAGGCGGTTGTCTGGCTCAGGGAGTTGAAACGCTGAGACAGTATGAAATACAAGGCACGGATTCTTCTACCTTCAGCCTTGGGACAGAGGCAGGGCTTTCATTTATAGCGATGGATTGATTTTTGCTGATTGATTTACTGTAAACGATTTATAGTTTGCTGAATTAGCGGTGGAGGTTTGCTGGGAGATGCAGCTCCGATAAATTGAGCATCACCACATATTAGAACAACAGCAGTGACCTCAACACACATACAAATTGTGCACTTTATTGCCCCTTATGCATTTTGTATACATATTTTGTATATGTAAATTAAGTTACTGCTGCACTCTTTGACAAATTTGACACATGTGATAAAACAGATACCATCTAGATCTGGCTGTAACTAAATGTTACTCTTTGTTAACATTTAGCAGCTAACCATGAACATTTTGCAAAGAACAGTGGTTGAAAAGTCATTTGTAAACGCCTCCAAAACGGACAAACGCTGATCCGAGAAACATGATATCGACAACTTGTACAACACGCAAGTTAATTTAATATAATTACCCAGCTGACCTCTAACTGCCAGCTGTATTTCTGTATCGGCCGCTATGTCCTGCGGCGAGATGGACCTGGAGGTCAAGGAATCCTGGCAATTGGGTTCAGGGAGATTTTACTGCTCCTGAGGGACGTTGCTAATGGTGTCTTATTTTAAGCAGGTTATATGCTGCGCTAAGTGAAACGCAGTGATTCTGGAGTTGTAAGGCTTAGTCGTTTGTCTCTCTGAGCCGCGAGATGAATACATGCAGATTTCGCAGTCCAAGGCCGCAGCGTGCCAAGCTGTCCTTCACACCGTATTAGTGGCCTGTCCTTTCAGAAACCTTCAAAGCCCTGAGAAGGACACAAACCCTGCAGTAATGCTGAAGAGACGAACACTTGCAGAATGATCTGCAATCAGCGCATCAGTACGACATTCACAGAGCAGGCGACAGGAATGATCCCAGCTTCATTATTTCTCTCATCTGAAAGCTTTCAGATCGCACGGGCCCAAGCAATTAACTAAAAAGGAGTTTTCAGGATTTATGAATGAATGATGGATGTGTGGGTTTATGAAGGCTGCTGCTTGAGGTTGAACCATTTTAATAAACTTTATTTTGTAAGTAAGGGATTCAAATGAGGGCCTGAGCTAGGTCATAGGTTTACAATAAAAGCTGAACTCTGAACACCTAGAAATGGTGTAACATTGGTCAATATTTGATTTCAGCTGCCTTTTACTCATTTACATGGAAATGATTTTCTGGGATAGTTCAGCCAAAAATGAAAATTACCCCATGATTTACTCACCCTCAAGCCAGCCTAGGTGTATATGCTTTTCTTCTTTCAGATGAATTCAATCGGAGTTGTATTAAAAAATGTCCTAGCTCTTCCAAACTTTAGAATGGTGGTGAATGGCTGTTGAGATTTTGAAGTCCAATAAAGTGCATCTATCCATCATGGAAAAAAACGATGAGTACAAAACAATGTTTTATGTCTGAGGATTTCAATATAAGATTTCAAGTTTTCCTTTGATGTGAACAAAACCTGGTTCTCGTGAGACTTCTTCTGGTTCTCGTTTTGTGTTGATAAAGATGCGATGCGGGCAGTGGAGTAGGAAAAGCATGCAAGAAGATGGGAGTGAACTTCTTTTAGCTTGAGCGCCATGTTTATAATGCTGTTTCATGCAAGAAATGCGAGTGCAAAAGTCAAACACGTCCATGATTACATAAAAAAAACAATGGAAAAGCAGCGCGATCAAAGAAGAAACTGTGAAGAACTACTACTGTATGTGTGATGTTTTATGTTTGCATCATGGTGACAGGCTGAAAGCTGCTTTTTGTTGTTTTTTGCAGAACATTTGTAGTTAATAATAGTCTACTGGTGTTATACCTGCAGTCATTTTTAATTTTTTTTTAAAAAGCATTTTCCTCGTATTATTTATTAACATTTAACACATATAAGACAAGTTTGTAGAAGATGTAGTTGTAGTTTATGCATCATTTTTTTTTTTTTTTTTTTTTTACGTCATGTTGACAACTTCATGTGTGATGCACTTGGAATAGTTTTTTTTTAACTAGATGGTTAATAAAGAAAAAGTTACTTTAATCATGTTGTAGTTACATTTTCAATTTGACTAGATAAAAACCGTAAAAAAATGAAAATCGATTTTCAAAGATTTTTATTTTTTTGCCATATTGCTCAGTCCTAATCCTACGTCATCTGCTAAAACCCCTCTCTCTCTCAATTAGAAAAAGTTAGGGATTATGATTTATTACGATTTATAAAGTATAAAGTTTTAGTGGGATTGAGATTTCCAATAAAGCACATCCATCCATCATAAAATGTACTCCACACGGCTCCAGTGGGTTAATAAAGCACAGGTCATGGATTAGAAGTGCAAAATGAGGATTTGTAAAGAAAAATGTCGGAGGTTTTTGATACTGGTTTTCCTTTGCTGTAAACAAAACTTGGTTCTCGTGAGACTAGCATATTCTCACCAGAATTTACGCTACACCTTGTAAAGTTTTAAATATGGATATTTTTCTTATACAACCGCATCCATTTGCTTCAAAAGGCTTTATTAACCTGCCAGATGCGTGTGGAGTACTTTTTATGATGGATGGATGCACTTTAATGGACTTCAAAATCTCAACACCCATTCACTGCCATAATAAAGCTTGGAAAAGCCCGGACATTTTTTAATATAACTCCGATTGTATTTGTCTGAAGGGAAAAAAAAAATCATATACATCTAGGATGGCTTGAGGGTGAGTAAATCTCATCTCATTGGGATAATTTTATATGGGATAAATTTTTCGGTGAACTATCACTTTAAAAGAAATTGGTGTTGAGGCAAATCTGTCTAGTAAGGTCTTCACGGTTTTTAGTGATATTGTTATTGTTGCCGTGTACTAAATAACCTTTTACTCTTGATTTATTTGTTTTTATTATTTATTATTATAATTTATTTTTATGATTCACCCTGTATGCATTTTTTTCCAGCTGTGGGGGAAAAATGAATCTTTAAGCAAATTGAGTCCAATGTTGCAAATACCTTCTGTTCTACAGAAGAAAAAAGTCGTACAGATTTGAAGCAACATGAGGTTGAGTAAATAAATTTTGGGTGAACCATCCTTTTAAATGACAGGCTGATATCCCTCGACAAAAAAGTAGTGACCGGTATAAGTGGCGACAGCTTGTGATGGGATCACGTGTAAACCGGGTCTTTGTATTTATCGCAGCTTTGAACTAATAGCTTCCTGCTTCTGTGTGTGTCATGGGGCCTTTATCATATGGGCTGTTTCTGAAGACTCATTTCATGCAGAGGTCAGGGGTCAAACACAGCAGAGCAGATTTACGCCGCCTTGTATTTTTGAGCACAGAGCTGCACGTTAAAACCCCGGAAAGTAATAAAGTCCTGTCACTTTCGGAGCGGCCCACCCGTCACTGGCCTCAGACTGCTGAATCACTTAAGACTTACTTAAAGGGGTTAAAACGAGCTGAGCTGTTGCCAGGCAACAAGGGACACCTCAGCAGCCACTAGATGCGGGGTGTAGCTATCCGTCCCTCACGCACAGCCAGCGGTGAAAGTGTTGAAAGATTCACACGGCATGCCCCTGCTCTCAAAGCGCTCTAATGCTTCACGCAGCGAGGCATGCTGGGATATATTATTATGGACTGCTGTTTGTATGCACTCCTGCCACAAGAAGTAGACACGAGTGGAAAGTGTTGGATTTTTGTGTTGAACTAAGACCTTCTCCGTGTGAAATGCAATTCCCGGGCGTTCGTGTTCACGCTCTCCGCATCCCAATCAGCCGTGGGCTGCTGATTAGTTGAGTTTGAGCGCATCTCTTTTAGTAGTTTTGGGAGATGCCCTTGGACAGGCGTCCTTGTGTCCTAGTGGAGCGCTTGGGGCTTATGGAGGCAGCGGCTGCTTTCCTGGCATTAACGCGGTGCTCTGACCTTGACCTGACTGATTTGACCTGAAAGCTTTTAAGTAACTCTCTGCAACAGGATTCGGTCATGTGACAGCATGTGAAGGGCTTTACGTGACACACTTGACTGGAGGTGTGGAGGTGTGGATGAGTGGCGTTTCATTCATATTATGAATTAACAGCTTCGCTGCTGTGCATGATGACTATTGATTCAGTGATTGATTCTGCATAACATAGAAATGACAAATTGTGGAGGACGAAGACTTTGCCTGGTTTCAGTCTGGTCTTGTGGAAGAAAACATTGTTAGACATAATTCAGTTGTTTATGCAACAAGCTACATAAGCCAAATCTGGACGTTAGAAATATTTAATGTTGATATTGATGGATGATATTTGGCTCTAAAATGGTTTCACTGCAAAGTATGATGCAAAATAATAAACATTATATCTTGTTTTGTTTATCACTTTGAATATCAGAAAGGCACTTTATAAAAATGCTATGCTAATATAATAAAAAAAAATAGTAAATTTGTTTATTCATTAATTAATGAACCAAACGTTTATTTATTTATTAACTACCAGAGGAATCATCATTTTAACTAATTATTCACTGTTGCAAAGGATGATGCAAAATAAATAATTTTTTTTATATAAAATACATAATCATATATATTATTTATATATTAGTATTTTATTATTGATAATATTATATATAATAATTTGTTTATTAAAATTTCAAATCAATAAATCAACCGATTTTATATATAATAAATGAAAAAGTATTTATAAAAAAAATATATAATTATAATAATAATTATTATTATTGATAATAAAAATGAATTTGTTGATTCATTAATTAATCAATCAATTTTATAATAATAATAATTAAGTTTAATTAATCAGTCATAAAAAATAGAATTATATATATATATATATATATATATATATATATATATGAGTATGGACGTATTTATTTATTTATTTATTGTATTTATTTATACATCTATTCACACATCATTTTGTTTATACGTATATTTACAAAAAAGAAACCTACCAGTATTACAGTAAAAATTGCAATATTTTTAAATCTAAATTGGTGTAATAATAAATTAGTATTGTTAAAAAAAAACATTTATAATAAATATTTTGAGTATATTATTAATAAATACAATTTCTTGTAAAAAAAAAAAAAAATCCTTGTGAATTCCTTGTTTTTTTGTTTTTGTATTTTGTTCTTTTGTGTTTCTTTTTTTTTAAGCAAATTTATTGAAATTCAATTCAATTCAAATTTATTTGTATAGCGCCTTTCACGAAACATATTGTTGCAAAGCAACTTTACAGCAAATTAAAGTTTTTACAGTATATTTAATAGTAGCTTACTAGTGGTGACTATGTCAAGTTGATGTAAAAAGATTGTCAAACTTGAATTGAACTTCTCTCACTATTTGCATTTTTGCTGCTGTAGCTGATATAAGGTTCATGTACTCCCAGCACACTGCGAGTTGGTATTTTTCACCCAGTTATAACAAAGTAGTTCTGCTCCAGTGCACCTTCAGCCGAAGCCAGAATTGAGTATTTGAGTGAGCTAATGCTGGACGCTTGTGTGTCTGTCCTGAGATTGGATGAGGGCCATGTAGAGCCTGGTTCACCTGTGGCCGCTGACCTGTGGTAGATGTTTACATGTGCTGTCGCTCTGCTTGTGTAAGTACGTTTACATGGCTGATTCGCTCGCAAAGGCCAGACGGCTCAAATAGAGCAAATCTTTTCTTTAAGCCACCTGTCTCTCTGTCCAGGGCTGCCCTTGTTGGTTATATTAAGGTATGGCTTGCCCTAAATACACTTAAACAGGTTTAATAAAGGCCAATGATCAGTTTGACTCAGCAGCTTGTTATTGCCCTTTAGATTTGTTTATGTGAATGTGTGTTGATGCAGTGTAGCTTTGTAGATTTTCATTTAGGCTGATGTGTTGCTTATCCATTATAAAGTGTTTATACGCTTTCTAGAGTCCTTCTTATGGGCAGCATTTTTTTTAGGGTGGTTATTTGTAGTGATAGACCAAAATATCTGGTAGGCTAATATTTAAAGGGGTTTTTTTTTTTTTTTTTTTTTGGCCAAATATAAGATTATCAGACAAGGTAGTTGAGTTGTTAATGTGGATAAACATTTTCAACAGTTTTGGATATGATTACAGATGTGGCCGGGGTTTTTGAGTTTAAAACTGGTAAAGCTGTTTGTTTTTGTCAGAGTCAAGCACATTCAAGCTTGAGTTATTGTCATTGTGAGCCTGATCGATATCCATTAATATGTATGTGTTTGTGTTGTTTGAAAATATGTTCTCACCTTACAATAATGAGACATAAGACTTTCACACTCAGCACAAATCCAAGTTCCTCCAGTAAGATGTGGCTAAAAATAAAATAAAATAAAATAAAATAAAATAAAATAAAAAATATTTTAGATTTTTGTAGTAGTATTTTTTTTTTTTATTTCATATGTTTTAAAATTGATCATATATATGAGAGATAATACTTATTTTCATATTATTATTATTATTATTATTATTATATAACAATTTTCCATATAATTTCATAATTTATGTTATTAATATATGCTTATTTATAAAAATCTACAATTATTAAATGTTTATTGATTGATTTTTATTTTTTTTTATTTACCCCAAGTTCCTCTAAAATGTAAAAATTAAATATTTTAGATTTTTTTGTAATAGTATTTATTTTATGTATTTTTATTATATATATATATATATATAATACTTATTTTTATATTGTTATATTACAAAATATGTTATATAATTGCATAATTTGTATATTAGTTATATACTTATTTATTAAAATATTTTAATTATAATTATTTAATAAATGATTTAATAATATGTGATATATGTGATAAATATGTAATATTTATTTATTTATTTATTTATTTACTCCAAGGTCCTCCAGTGAGATGTGATATAAAAAGTATTTTACATATTTTAGATTTTTGTAATATTATTTTTTATTTTAGATATCTTAAAGTAGAATATATTTTAGAATATATATTTGTGTGTGTGTGTGTGTGTGTGTGTGTGTGTGTATATATGTATATATATATAGTTATACAGATCATTTGAGGGTTTTTTTCTGTTCATGAGTGAAATTTGAAACCTAATTTTTGGCCTTTGTAAAAATAGCTGGTGCCTAACTAAACTTGAGTGCTTCAACTTCTATGTTGTTGACATGTTGCTGTCTTGTTTTCACTGATGAGGGCATTTTATAAAGGTCCTGAATGATCAATTGTGTGCGTGACTTGTGATTCATGTGGCCATGTTTAATGAAGGTACGTGCTGCATGTGTTCCCGCCGTCTGATAAGACCCTCATACGTCACTGATGCGAGGAGCACATGCTCTCTGGGGTTAATGAACCTACCGTAGTCTTTCTCTGTCCTGCGTTAGTGTTTTCTCTCCCTCTGCTGTGCTGATCACACTCTGCAGCAGTCTTACACTCTCTTTGAGAGGAAAAAAAGAAAGAAAAGTGGGCCATGGTGACCTATTTTTCTCACAGTTCAGGGAGGCCGAGGGTTGCGGTGCTGCAGTCAGTCAGATGGGGTGCAGGGGCTGTCGCCAGACGCAGCCACACAGAAGTGGGTCAACGGCAGGGGCTGTGTCTTGTGAATGGCTTGTTGAAACAGTAGGGAAAGCTGCAAATGAAGCACATATTATAAGCCCAAAACTGTCCATGGAGGTCTGAGGTCTCTAAGGGCCTTCACACCCATTGCCTCCACTGGGACAAAAGCTGAGAAAATACAATATGGTATCAGTTACAGTTCAGAAACAATGGCTGTGTATACACCACAGCCAAATTTCTTTCATCACCTCTCTTCTGAGTGCTTAATTACATTCTTAATTTATTTGATTTATTTGATCAAAAATACAGAAAAAAAAGGAAAAAATAGGTAAAATAGTATTGCAATTTAAAATAACTGTTTTCTGTTTTAAAAAAACTGTAAAATATAGTTTATTCCTGTGGTGCAAAGCTGAATTTTCATCATCCATTATTACAGTCTTCAGTGTCACATGATTCTTCAGAAGTCATTCTGATTTCTTAGTAATATGCTGGGGTTTTTGTTGTTGTTGTTGGAAACAGTTTTTACTGATTAATATTTTTTTGGAAGGATTCTTTGAAGAATAAAAAGTTAAAAAGAACAGCATTTATTCAAAATATAAATATTTTAAAAATATAACTAAATAAGTCTTTACCATCACTTTTTATTATGAGTGTAAGAGACTTAAAAACATAAAAAACCTTTCTGATCCCAAATTTTATTTATATATATATATATATATATATATATATATAAATCATATATTCTATTTAAAAAATGTGTGTGTGTGTGTGTGTGTGTAATGTATTTTATATAATATTGTATTTTTTAGTGCGTTTTATAATGTCAAATACAATAAAAAAGATATTACAAATATTTTTTATATTAAAAAATAAAAGTATACAAACCTCTTAGCTTATATATTTGCTGAAAAAATATATATATATAATTTCAGTTACAGTTCTGAAGATTTGTTTAATGTATTTTTGTTTTAATATTTATGTCATTATTAAATACTTATTTTTAAATATTAAATATTTATTTTTATTATAAGTCTAAAATTAAGTCTAAAATTATTTATTAAAAATGTTTACATGTGGCGCTGTCTTTACAGGTGACACAATAATTTTGACTTTTCATTAGTATTATTATTATTCTTTTATTTTTGGTAATATTATTTATGTATTTTCTCTCTCCTTATTTAGTATTCTGTCTATCTCTGTTAATACACAGCCACTGTGTATATTCTGGCCATATGTGCGGTATTTGTATAAATTTGTAATCTGTGTTTTGGGTGATATTTAATTAGGATGGTAAGGTTTAATTAGTTATCTACTTCAGTTAACATGAGCTAATAATAAACAATAATTCTATAGCATTTATTAATCTTGGTTAATATTAATTTCAGCATATACTAAATTAATTATTAAAATGAAAAGTTGAATTTGTTAACATTAGTTAATGCACTGTGAACTAACATGAACTAACAATGAACGTCTGTATTTTTATTAACTAACATTAACAAAGATGAATAAATACTGTAATAAATGTATTTGTTCATTATTTGTTCATGTTAGTTAATACATTTACTAATGTTAACAAATGACACCTTTTTGTAAAGTGTTACCTAAAATACCTAAAAGTATTGGCTGATAAGCAATATGATCTTGATATATTATTTTGTAGCGGTTTAATAGTGTATATATGGCCATTAAGAAACATTTAAGATCTGTAAAGAAAGCTTCAGTCCAAATTTATGCAGTAAAGTGCCTCTCTGAGACAAATCTGACATCATGATCTGATTCTCTCACTGGTCTCCTTATGCGTTTCCTCAAAGTCGTTGATTTTACGAGGTGACATGCACAGCCTGACTCAAGGGTTTTTTTTTTGTTTTGTTTTTTTCCTCAGTAGCTCAGGGTAATTAAGATGACATCAGTATCGCCACACTGGTGAAAGCCAGGAGTCATGGGAGAATCACTGCATCATCATTACGCTCTTGGACACAGATCCCAGTGGGCGTGGCCTTTTATGACGGATTGTTGTTTTTGTATAACGTAAAAGGTCAACGGATCCTTCAGCCTACTGAGAGAAACATACAGAGCAGGACATGGGACTTTGAACCCCAAAAAGCGTTACGTTTTGAATAATGACCGTTTATACTGCACGGTTCAATATTTGATTTAGGCGAGCTGTTCTGCATCTAACAGGCACTGAGAGACTTTGACCCGACCTGGAGTTTGAGTATTTGAGATTTTGAGTTGTTTATGCGAACAGCTCTTATCGTGACTGCTATGAGTAATGGAAAGCAGGTCGGCCTGTGCTGGAAGTGTAGGGGGCAACTGTAAAATGTGCCAATTGTAACAACCTCAGTAGTTCAGAGTGATGAAACATCAGTCCAGAAAAGACTCTGTAGGGTCTCCCCATCCATTAACTTTGTGAGAAATGTTTAACAAAAAACAATTTTAATTGATTTGGAGTTCTTCTTTTTTTTGGGTGGGGTGTCTGATTTTATTGATGGAACAACATTCCATCATAAGTATCTGGAATCTAGCTAAAGAAAGATCTTAATATCTGCTAAGTGTATAATTTATATATATACTTTTAAGTTTTAAATAAAGATTATTACTGAAAATTTAATTAGTATTTTTTTTTTTTTGGTGTAATTATGATATATTGGCTGATAAAATGATTCAGTTACAGTCCAAAAACATTCATATTTATTTATAACTTTTTTTAAATAGTTATTTTTAAATATGAAAATGTTATTTTTAATTAAATCTAAAATTGGTTATTAAAAATATTTGTGAAATTATTTTGAAGGTTTTTTTTTATTGTAGTTATGATTTATTGGGCGATAAAATACTATATCGTTTCAGTTACAGTTCAGAAACATTTATATTTATTTACGTCATTATTAAAGTTATTTATAAATATGAACATTAATTTTATTTTTATTAAAATCTAAAATTATTTATAAAGTATTTTTTTCAGTTAAGATATGATTTATTGGCTGATTAAAAATATAATTTCAAATGCAGTTCAGCAACATTGATATTTATTTATATCAGCAGTAAATAGTTATTTTTATATATGAAAATGTGTTTTATTTTTATTAAAATGTAAAATTATTTATTAAAAATATTTGTCATATTTACTAGCAATTTCTGAGTGAAATTTGTTTTAAAAGTATTTTTTTGTTTCAGTGTAGTTATGGATTATTGGCTGATAAAATGCTATATTGTTCTACTGCTATTCAGTTACATTTCAGAAACATTTATGTTTATTTATATCATTATTAAATAGTTATTTTTAAATAATAATATTTTTAAATAACATTTTAAATAATTTTAAAATATTATATTGTTTCATTTACAGTTCAGAATCTTTTTATTTATATAATTATTAAATAGTTATTTTTAAATTATGAACATTTATTTTGCTTTTATTAAAATCTCACATTAAAAATGTTAGAATTGTCATTGGACAAATATTATTATTTATGTGTTTCATGATGTTATTGGTTTATATTAATCATTATATTATAATCATTATATTAATCCACTGAGCTTTGTATAAATAAGCTGAATTAGTTGCTAATGAACTTTTGCTCATTTGCTAGTTGTTGCTAATTGAACTTGAATTCAAGAAAACAATGTAGAGTGGAACCAGTAAATAAAACAATATTTTTAATAAAATATTTATTTATTGATAATTATTTATTGATCAACTTGTTTCATGACTGTTAAAATAAAAAAAATTATACAATTTGTGTCTATAAGACTTTTTTAAATATTACTTAATTTATATTAATCACAATATCATTAATCATCAAATGAATATTAATCCACTGAGCTCTGTATAAATAAGCTGAATTTGTTGCTAATGAACTTCATGAAAACAATATAGAGTAGAACTAGTAAATAAAACAGTATTTTTAATAAAATATTTATTGATTTTGAGTTGTTTCATGACTGTTAAAATAAAAAAAAAAAATCAGAATTCATCAGAAGACATTTTTAAATAACTTTTCCATTTAAATGTGTATTATGGTATATTATTTTTCTGTCATAATTTTTTGCTTTCATTATCCACCCCCATGGTGTCTTTTATCGTGCTGCTCCGCTTCTCATCATTTCTAGCATTGTTAAACCGTGGTAACGTCTCTCATGACTTACTGCTTCCCTGTTTACTTCCCTAGTTCGAGTCTGATCTAATAATCCACAGGCCGACGCACTAGCATGAATGACCTTTGATCTAATTGAGCATATCGTGTTGCACGGGCATCGTGTCCCAAACGGGGCCAGGTGGGTGTTCCTGCGGTAATCTGATGAATTCCAGCGAAGGTGAGGAGAGCGGTGACGTCTCGGACTCCTGCGTGCTGCCAGAGGAGTCCATGGCAGATGGTTTCCAGCAGGATCACATATGACATGCGATAGCGTTACAGTCAGGAAAGGTCAGTCGGCACGGCACTGCAAGGTCTCCCGCGAAGGACACGATCCACACGTTCCCGGCCGGCTGGGCGGGATGCGTGTTGTGTTCCTGTTAGCTGCGAGGCAGGGTTAGTGTTTAAACATGACATTTCTCCCTGCTTCCCCCACCTCGGTGTCAATGTACAGAGGACAGTCCAAATATTTGTTTAAAGTGATGAACCTTGTGTAACCAAGGGCACTGCATTTGCATGATGATAAAAGGTGCTTCATGCTCTCCTGTAACACTTGCAGCGTGTTACTTGTCTTTTTGCGGCATTTGTCTTCTTTAGGAAGGCACTGGAGATGGATATTTGGCCAAAATGATTTGTTTTTAATTGTTTTTTGCACTTTTATGATGGTGACTCCAAGCGATGGGGAGGAGGGGAGTGGAATGACTCATACCAGCGTGCTAGCTGGTGCTAAGTGATGCAGATCTAGCTGGTGGACCAGCCAAGCCATCGTGTTCACCAGCCAAACATGCTTGTTAACCGAGAACTGATTTAGTTGTTTAAAAGAATTTTCCAAGTTCAAAACAAATTGAGCTGATTTGACAGCACTTATTGTATAATGTTGAATGCCACCTGTGTGATTGTAGTATTATTTATATACTATTATAGTATTTATTAAAGAGGTGCTATTATGCTTTTTCACTTTTTGAATTTTAGTCAGTGTGTGGTGTGTATCTTTGGGCATAAAAAAAGTTACAAATCTCAAAGTCCACTCCAAAGGGAGATATTTAGTTTTTAAAAAAATCCCTTTTCAAGAACTACAACGAACGGCTCGTTTGGACTACGACGTTTGTTTTACGCGTCCATTGATGTCACAACGCTGTCCATCAGAATATCATTAAATTAAATCCCGCCTACGGAAATTCAAGGGTAGGGACGAGGCGGGGAATTAGCCTAACTCTAGCAATGCAGTGGGGAGAGATGCTTCAACGGGTACAAACACAAGCATTGACTAGAGTGGCTGCTTCAGAGCCCTCTAGTCATTCCTCCTTTTTTAATATTTCTATTTAGCTTTAATTTTATTTCCGTTTTAGTAATTTTAGTACTTCAACTTATAGTAAGATTATTTTATTTCAGTTAGTTGCTAAGGCAGTATTTCTGAATTTCATTTAAGTTTACGTTTTCATCTTGGATTTATATTTTATTTTTATTATTTTTAATATTTCTATTTAGTTTTAATTTATTTTTAGTAATATTAGTACTTCTACAGTAAGCGTTTTTTATTTTAGTTAATTGCAAAGTCAGTGCTTCTATTTTCATTTAGGTTTTCATCTAATATTTATATTTTATTTCAGCTTTATTTCAATTGACAGAAACATTTTAATAGAAAAATCACATTTCAATCAAATTTTCAAGTCAAAATTGACCCTCCTTTTCTTAAAAGAAGCAAAAACCTAGGTTATACTTATACACTTACAACGGAAGTGAATGTTGTCAGTCTATAAAGATTAAAATACTCATTGTTTCAATAATATAGCCAAATAATGTAGGCAGTAAGTGTGTTAACATGAATTTATGTTCATGTTGTATTGAATTTTATAACTTGTTGCCATGAGAACATATTTCCTAAAACCCTAAAACGACAATAAAAGTGATAAGAACGACTTTACAACACAAACAACATAGTTTTAATAGACAAATTAATAGGAGTCCTTTTATAACATGATAATCTTAACGTTTCTGCTTTTCAGTCCTCTAGAAGTTAGGCCCCATGCACTGCCATTGCCTCACTGTAACCTCGCTTTTCTTCAAATAAAAAAAAGGAATGAGTAGAAGTTACTTTGTGGTGATCAGCGTTATACCACAAATGCTGTCAGATGAGCTTAACCTGTAATGAACCCAGAACATTCCTGTAAGAAGCCTTTTGAGGATGCGGACATGCTAGGATGCAAATTTTGTCTTACAAAAACAGTCATGCAGAACTCAAAATGATAAAACCAAAACCAGCTCATCCTGCTGGGGTTTTTTTCCCCCATCATGCTGTGATGGATGTCATCAAAAGTTTGTTAGGGGGCTGCTGGGAGCTACAAGTAGTTATCCTGCAAAATAATAAAAAAACCTTGTATTCCAAGTCGTCCTGGCTAGTGTCTTAGATGCCATGGAGAGTCATCTAATCCCCTGAAACAGAGACACACAATCTGTGGAAGAAGGTTAAAAATACACCAGTGAGACATTTTGAAATTCCGCCTCTGTCTGAGTTCAGTGTTAAGGTTAAAGATCCAGCATTCAGATAAGACTCCCCCGCTGGGGAGGAGATAACAGACGCGCAGATTGAAAAGAGAGAGAGAGAGACGTTTGGGGTTGGGTTGGGGGGGGGGGAGATTTGAGATGTCTATCTGGCAGTGTGAAGGTTTTTGTCTTGCAGATCCAGTTCAAGGACGCCTGCAGGCAAGGCAGCCCTGACTGTGCCAGCGATGCATCTCAAGGTCACATGCGCTCGCCCTGTGACTCTCAGCAACAACAGGAAGAGGGGGGAGCGGGGGGAATCGGGGGGGAATCGGGGGCACTGTAAAATCCTTCATTTACCCCACCCCACCCCGGTTAACCCCTCAATGTCTTCCTGCGTCCACGGATATTGTGGCTGCGTTGAGGCGCCAGTCAAGGGCTGTCTTCGATTATCCTCAGACGCTTTGAAACGACTCTTTAGTGCCACACATTCCGCTGCAGCCAGGAAAGAGGGTGTGTGCGGTTTGAAAATGGGCCTGAAATGGAGTGAGAGGGGTTTTAACGTAACTTAGCCATTCAAACGGGTGCGCTAACCGCTTCCTCTCGTGCTTTTAACTCCTGCATCCGTTTTCATCTGTGGCGATTAACGGTTAAACCACCATTAAGTCTGCAGTCTCACTGCCCTACTGCCCTGCGGTCACACATAAGCTTAGTGTAAAATTCCCGCTTTACGTCACACGGGAGTTTGCTGAAGTAGTTTGGACTGGAAGTAATCTTAGTAGTATTGAGAGAGAATTTAAAGGGGTCATCAGATGCAAAGTTCACTTTTCATGTTGTTTGAACATTAATGTGTGTTGGCAGTGCATGTACAAATCTACCCTATAATGATAAAAACCCATGCAATGGTTTTTAATTAATTGTAAAAATATGTATGGGTGTGGCGTCACACCCACAGAGGCCGCTCCCACGATAGTTGATTGACATGAGCGTCTTACCTCAGGTCAGCTGTCACAGTCCAACCTCCATTGTTTCGATGCCGGAGCAGGGATGTAAGTTAGACAAGAATATCTCAGATTGAGCGATTGAGGTGTTGTGTTGCTGGATGTAATAATGAAAATGGTGGTCGTGTGGTGAGTATAAGCGTTTTTTTTATAACGTGCTAGTTATATACTACAGCTAAAGTATATAATGCGGCTACAGTAAACAATCTCTCAGAGCAGCAGAGAGAAGAGAGGGGCGGGGCGAGCAGAGCTCATTTGCATTTAAAGGAACAATCCCTAAGAATGGGATGATTTTTGCAGAGCTCATTTTGACAAGGTAAAAAGGGTGTTGTTTTTCACAACCATTGAGAATTTTTAATATATCAAAGTATATTATAGACTTTTCATTAAGACCCTAAAGAATCATATCAACTTGTGGAAAATGGGCATCTGATGACCCCTTTAAAGAATTAGTTTTTTTTTTTTATGTTATGTTTTTATGTATTTATTATGCTGTATTTACTATATATTTTTTATATATATACTTTTAGTAAAATCAAAATTATTTAGTACAAAAAATGTGGCGTTGAGTTAAAACCATTCTTTAAATTATGACTATTAACTTATGTTTTTCTCTATGTATACATTACCAGTCAAAAGTTTTTGAACAGTAAGATTTTTAATGTTTTTTTTTTAAGAAATCTGTTCTGCTAACCAAGCCTGCATTTATTTGGTCCCAAGTACAGCAAAAACAATAAAATTTTGAAAAGAAATTTAGTGTTTAAAATAACTTTTCTAAATTTTAAAATGTAATTTATTCCTGTGATCAAAGCTAAATTTTCAACACCATTACTTCAGTCTTCAGTGTCACATGATCCTTCAGAAATCATTCTAATTTGCTGATTTGCTGTTCAAGAAATATATATATATTTATTATCATTATCATTATTGTTATTATTATTATTATTATCAATATTTAACATATAATAACATATAATATATAACAGTTTAGTACATTTTTTTTTTCAGGATTCTTGGATTAATAGAAAGATCGAAAGATCAGCATTTATCTAAAATAAAAATTTTGTAACATATATTTTTTTGGAAAGAAATTATAGAAATTAATACTTTTGTTTAGCAAGGATGCTTTATATTGATTAAAAGTGATGATAAAGACATTCATAATGTTACAAAAGATTTCTATTTTAAATAAATGCTGTTCTTCTGAACTTTCTGTTCATCAAAAAAACCTGAAAAAAATCTATTTGGCTGTTTTTAATATAATAATAATCATAATAATAAATGTTTTTTGAGCAGCAAATCAGAATATTAGAATAATTTCTGAAGTATCATGTGAGTGTAGTAATGATGCTAAGAATTCAGCTTTGAAATCAGGAATAAATTAAATTTTTAAAATATATTCAAACGTAAAACAGTTATTTTAAATAGTAAATATATTTAAAAATTGTACTGTTTTTTTTTTGTTTTTGTTTTTTTGCTATACTTTGGATCAAATAAATGCAGGCTTGGTGAGCAGAAGGGGTTTCTTTAAAAAAAAAAAAACATTAAAAATCTCACTGTTCAAAATAAAAAAAAAAACTTGTTCCATTATATCTAATTATATTACAGAATTGCATTAAAGTGTGTGTGTGTGTGTGTGTGTGTGTTTTTTTTCTAAAATGTCTAATATTGTCCTAATATGCAACATGCAAAAATAAAAATAAGTATTTAAATAAAAGCAGTTCATTCATCTTATGCATCGTATTTCAAATGTTCTGAAAGCAAACAATTGCTTTTTGTGAAAAACAGACAGATTACAAGTTTAATATCTTGACAATCTAAGTCTTTTTTTGGCATGTTCAAGAGTTTAGAATCATTCTTTGAGCTGTATCTTTTCAATGAATCAATTGATCCAATTCACAGAACTGATATGAATGAATCAATCACAAATTGAACTGATTTGATTCTCAAGTTCGACTAATTGGCTCAATAGGGGTTTCACACCCGAGGAACCTTTTCATAGTTCCTGGAACTATTGGCGAAAGTTCCTGCTTTTTGGCATGTTTGCACTAGAGAATCTAGAAACTCTGTTTGGGGGAACTAAATTAGTTCCTAATTCAGAGTAGCGTCAAATACAGTTCTGTAGGACTTCCCAATGACGTAAGTGTACATTGCTTGGCCGAATGCATACAAAACACTGTCTACCCTGCATTTTTAAAAAGCCATGTGAAAATATTTACTCCACGAACATGAAAAACGTGATAGCAGCGATAAACCACCTTCCTGGCTAATTCTAAGAACTGAGTTTCCAGAACTGCACAGTGTGAAAGCCTATAATAACAAAGTCAGAGTGGTTAACAACGGCCTGCTTGATGGTAAGATTGGTCATTAAATACAATTTAATTGTGTTCGTTTGTCACACAGCAATTTTATAGCTTCAAAGGACTTAGATTACAGCATTAGAATTGTTTGAACTACTTTTATGATGATTTTTGAGATTTGAAAGCTTCCCTGTATTTTGCAGTTGCATGTAAAAAAATCACTATGTTATTTCAAATTTCGCTTTTGGTGTTCCACAGAAGTAAGTAAGTCAGAGTAGAGTTTTTCATAGCACGCTAACCTCTTAATTTTAGAGTGAACTTGGTTGACCTGATGTTAACTTGGAAGAAGAGCCTATCAAAAAGCAGCTTGAGGTATCTGTGCTAATCTAATCTGTCCCTCAGGCGTCCATTATCACCGTTTTGCGACTTTTCGATTAAACGGAGAAACCATGGAGACTAAATGATCAATAACCACTGTCATGATTCCGGATCCTCTCTGTCGTAAATCTTCCGCCGGCTGGCGTCCAGCTCATTTCATTTCGCAGTTGCAGATTAGTTTCCGTCTTACTCAAAACAGAAGTGTTTTGAGATGATAAATTATACAATCACAACAAATTTGTCAACAATTTCCATGCTCCCTGACACGCTGCTGAGACCGAAGCGATCGCCTGTTTTGCATTGCAATGCATTGTCCTAAAAACACACATACCCAAACAGACACGCATAGCGCAGTAAGGTCTGTAGCGATGGCGGGGGAAGAGCATAAATCTTTAATATTAACGAGTCTTGCTGTGGCAGGAGACCCAGCAGCTTTGTCCCTCTCTCCTCTCGGCTCGCCTACGCTCCCTCGTCATTTAATTAACAGTAGGGAGATTATGGAGGCCCCAGGCCTGTGAAGATCTGATTTAAACATGGAAATGTTACATTACTGTTCACTCTTTTGGCAGAAAAAGGTTGGAGAGGAAGTGAAAAGATGATTTGGCCTTCCGGCCCTCAACATTAGTTTGTGTTAGGTACCACAAACTACCTCACTATATATGTATTAGGATACAAAAGTCATGATTTAATACATCACAGTGTTAAACAGTATCGTAATTGGATCATGATTGAAACCGCAGCATGTGTGTGGAAATGAAACTGTGGTTCAATTTCATGTTTTGTGTCACTATTTTTACAGTATGGCTATGTGAAGGAAACTATATGAATGTAAAAATATTGATATATGGATTGATTGGAAATCTGGGGAATTGAAACCCTCAAATAAACAGACCATTTTACAAAAAAGAAAATAATGAAATTTTAATAATAATGAAAATAATGAAAATAATGAAATGTAATGTAACAAAAAAAAACAATTAAAATAATCTTGAAATAAACTGAACATTTCAGACAATATGACAAATTTAAAACAAAACATGCATATATGTGATATACACATGTATTAATATAGAAACATACTTTTTACAAAACTATTTTTAAATGCTTAATATAGCAAAAAACATATTTGGAAATAAACAGCATCTTGGAAAAATTTAAAACAAATTCACAATAGTGTGTATATATATATATATATATATATATATATATATATATTAAATGGTCTGAAACCCTCAAATATATATATAATAAAATGTTACAAAACAAATGTTAAATACTTAATATAGTAAAAAACATATCATAAAAGAAATTTGGAAATAAACAACCTTTTGGTCAATTTAACATATTTTTAAACCAAAAATGACAATACTGTATAAATATATATTATGCATTTATTTATTTTAAAAAAATTAATAACCTGGGAATAAACAGACCATTTAACAAAAAAAAAGTAAATAATAATAAAAGTGTACAAACCAATTTTAAAAATGCTTAATATAACAAAAAACAAACAAACGTATAGTTAAAAATATATATACGTCTAACAATATGTGTGTGTGTGTGTATATATATATATATATATATATATATATATATATATATATATATATATATATATATATATATATATATATATATATATATATATATAATATATATATATATATATATATATATATATATATATATATAACACAATTTTAAATGCTTAATGTAACAAAAAAACATTAAAAAACATAAACAACATTTTGGTCAATTTTACCCCTTTTTTTAAACAAAAAAAGACAATGCTATATAAATATATTTTTGTGTATTTCTTTATTTTAAAAAAATTAAACCTGGAAATAAACAGACCATTTTCCCAAAAAATAATAATAATAATAACACAATTTTACAAAACAATTTTGCCTTTCACTTAATTTCACTTGGATCAGCTCTGTTTACCATGTTGGGTTTTTTTCAGAGTAGACGTCTTGGTGTCTGGTGCGGGAAGAACGGGGCACGGGCCGGTAATAAGGTTCCAGTGCCCGCAGGCTGAAACCTGGAATCGTCGAACGTCATGTGTTGCCCGGGCTCTTGCTTTTTCCTGGAATGGAAGCGGTTAATGTTTCGCTGTAATTGGCACCCACAGCTGCTCTCCAGTTCGACAGGGATGAGTTTGGAGCCTCTGCCTTGCGTGACAGCTGCCTAATTGGGCATTCTCCCCTTGTGGCAGGTGCCGCCTCCTCCAGCCGGGCTGCTGAAGAATGGCAGAGGATTACAGATGAGGACATGGTGACCCTCTCTACCTTCCGCTGGTGTTGGGGGGTGGGGGGTGGGAGGCATTGTGATGTAGTTCAATGCCGTTGGGTTACCAGGAGGAGGAAGTGAGAGGGTGGGGTTCTGCCAGGTGGCGGATGACAGAGTGTCACATGACAGTGTCAGTGTGTCAAGGGCGCAGACATCAGCAGCGCTGCGGCAGCCTGCTTTTTCTGTTCATTCGTTTTGAGGTTTTCACTCTAGTTTTATAGCTCCTGGCTGTCTTCACACATCAGTTCGGAGAGGATGGCAGCTTCCTGTGTGTTCCTGTGCTGCTTCTCTTTCTACTCTCCAGCTGTGAGTGAAACTGCCAAGGTGAGGTTGCGTCCTCTTGTTAGAGGCGATTAATGACACTCGACGTGTAAAAAGTGAATTATTCCTGCTGATGTAAAATGTGCTGTTGGCTTTACTGTACCGCTGCCCTGTTGACCACAGAGCGGAAGGAACTAACAGCACAGTGGCTAGTCGTGGCCTAGCTGTTAGTTGCATACTCGCACACGTTGAGGCCTACGGCTGATGTGGCGATGTGATTTTGAATCCAGCTCAACACATCAAGTCAACATTTCACATCCTGTTTCTTCTTCTGCCAGTCATTTTCCTTCATCGTTTCACTGTCATGTCAATAAAAGAGACGTGGCCTAACAGTTAGTGGATGCTTTGACATGTTGTGTAGTCGTTCTTTTGTTTTACATTAAAGGTAAATACTATGGTAAATACCCTTTTCTGCCTCTGAATAAAAGCAAAAAGGTAATTGTGCCTTTTCACACAATTTTGCTTTTTTTTCCTCACAATTGCGAGTTTATATACCACTATTCTGACTTTATAACTCACAATTTTGAGAAATAAAGTCAGAATTGCGAGATAAACACACAATTCTTTTGAGTTTGCGACTTTATAGCTCGCAATTCTAACCTTCTTTCTCAGAATTTCGACTTATATCTTGCAATTCTTACTTTATCGGAATTGTGAGGGGTTTTTTTCTCGCAATTGCAAGTTTATATCGCGCAATACTGAATTATATAACTCACAACTGTGAGACTATATCACGCAATTCTAAGAAAAAAAGTCAGAACTGTGAGATAAAAAGTCACCATTACCTTTTTTTTTTTTTTTTTAATTTAGTGGTAAATGGGCTTCCAAAAAATACAGATAAATTGTAGGAGAAAAAACAAATATATATATATATATATGAAAATATATTTTTTTAAAAAAGTTAAAAAAAATACAGTACTATTCAAAATGGTTTTTTGAAAGAAGTGTATTATGCCCAGAAAGACTGTATTTAAGTTTTGAAGAACTTTCTATTTTTTTCAAATATTTTAATGTATTTTTTAAATATTTCCATATGTAAATCATTTTACACTGTTAATTTTGAATTGTAGTGTATTTTTTTTTATTTATTTATTTAAAAGAAAAAAACTGTCCCATTTATTTGAGGGATTTAATTATAAGGACTGCATAACTCCACAGAGCCTTTATATTGTTTATACCAGCATGTTGTTTTTTCTTTCTTTTTTTTTATTGTTATGATTGTGGAGAGAGAACAGGAAATGATGGCAGGAACGGGATCAGGGAAATGCCATGAGCTGGTTTTGATTTTGTGTTGATACCAAGTAATTTCTTTTTCATTTTATTTTATTTATCCACCTTTTTCCTGAGTAACAGATAAGCGCTGCCATGATGGATTCTAACCTCTGTTTGGGTGTTCTCATGTTCCGTTCTCCACAGAAATCTGTGTTAAAATGGGGTAAAAGATAAACTGAATTAATTGAACTGAAACTTTTTAAATATAACTAAATATAAACATGTGTGCAGAGTTAGAAACATCAGAGACCATAAATGTAAAGCATCTTTTCATTATGAGGCGGGCTAGACTTCTGTGGATATTTTTGTGTACAAATAGAGAGGTGGGGTTTAAAGTTTCATCTCCATCCCTAAATTATGATAAATAGTTTTTTTCCTCTGACATACCTTTCCCCTTGAGTGTTTATATGGGTGACTGCTCATGTGTTTCTTTGGTGTTTACCTCGGCCGCATCTGTACCTGCGTGTGGCAGCTGCAGGTGCGTGTTTGGTTACTGTTTTGTATATTCCTGGCTCTAAATGTGTCCACGTGCATGTGTTTGTGTTCAAACGGGGCCATGCAGCTGGGGTTGTACTCCAGGTTTGACTTTCACCTCGTTTCCCCCGTAGCTGTTTTAAAAGCGTCAAGTAGAACGACCATGTAATCTGTACCCTGACGCTCACACACAGCCTTGAGGGCAGCAGTGATCAGCCCAGCTGTTTTTTCATTCCCTCCAGCCAAGGAAAGAGTTGAAATGTGTGTTTGAGTGAATGTGTGAGAGCCCGGGATTATTTGTGTGTGTGTGTGTGTGTGTGTGTGTGTAGAGAGAGAGATTCATTAGTATTCTGCTGAGCAGTCCTGCCGGTAGAGCAAATTGATTACCACACTTCACCTGTCTGAGCCTCCCGAGATGTGCAGCGAAGACGCCCGTTCTGTCTGCACTCCCGTCGCCTCTGTAACGGAGGGCCGCTCTCATTAGCCGTCATTAAACAAAGCTTATAGTCGGGACACTGTTGTCTTACGTAGTTCTAGGAAGTGTGAAGATTGCTGCTGTAGTCCTGAGGGCTTTCTTGAAGTGGAGATTTCTAGCGGTTGTTAAAGGTGTTTTCTTGGAGGGGAATAGATCGTTTGTGCATTTGTGTGTGCTTTAAATTGACTCATCCGTCTAGGTGACCTTTTGGAGTAAGACTGCAGTAGCATGGGAATTCATATCTGTGCTAAACACTTGTGAAGTGCTGAGGAATGAACCTGAATGCTCCAGAGCTGCATGTCATTCAAAACTGTGTTCTAACTTGACTTTGAACTAGAAATGAAATCTGAATTTGTAAAAGACTAAAAAAAAAAAAGTCACAGTTGTGAGTTTCTATCTCATAGTTCTGACTTTATTTCTCAGAATTGCAACTTTCTCTGAATTGTGAATTTATATTTTGCAATTCTGAGGAAAAAAAGTCAAAATTGTGAGATAGACGCAATTACCGTTTTTTAATTAATCAGAATTTAAACTAGGACTGAAATCTGAATTTGACCTTGGACTGAAACCTGAATTTGAACTAGGACTGAAGCCTGAGTTTTAACTAGGACTAAAATAAGAATTTGAAGCAGGACTGAAATCTGAATTTGAAGTAGAACTGAAATCTGAATTAGAATTAAGACCGAAATCTGAATTTAAACTAAGACAGTTCTGAGAAAAAAGTCACAATTGCGAGATATAAACTTAAGATTCTGAGAAATTCTCAGAATTGTGAGTTTTTATCTTGTAGTTCTGAATTTATCTCTAAGAGTTGCGACTTTCTCAGAATTGTGATTTTTATGTCATGCAATTCTGAAAAAAAGTCAGAATTGTGAGAAAAAAAATTACAATTACCTTTTTTTAAAATCTGAATTTGACCTAGAACTGAAATCTGAATTTGAACTCTGGCTGAAATCTGAATTAGAACTAGGACTGAAACCTGAATTTTAACTAAGGCTGAAACCTGAATTTGAACTAGGACTGAAATCTGAAGTTGAACTAGGACTAAAATCTAAATTTGAACCAGGACTGAAATCTTATTTTGAACCAGGATTGAAATCTGAATTTAAACCAGGACTGAAACGTAAATTAGAACTAGAACTGAAATCTGAATTTGAGCTAGGATTGAAATATAAATTTGAACTCAGGCTGAAATCTGAATTTGAATCAGGACTGAAATGTAAATTAGAACTAGAACTGAAATCTGAATTTGAGCTAGGACTGAAATATAAATTTGAATTAGGACTAAAATCTGAATTTTAACCTGGACTGAAACGTAAATTAGAACTAGAACTGAAATATAAATTTGAATTTGGGCTGAAATCTGAATTTGAACTCGGGCTGAAATCTGAATTTGAACTAGGACTGAAATCTGAATTTGAACGAGAACTAAAATTTGACTTTAAGTAGCAGAATAAAAAACAACATTAAAAAAAACAAAACAAAACAAAAAATCGATGTGGAAGAAAATTTAATTTCCTGAAATTTCCTGTTACATATCTTTGAGTTCCAATTCAGCAAATTCCACTTCCTATCATTTGCAATTCAAATTCCAATTTATCCTCTTGTGGGAAAGGCCAATTCAATTCAAAGCTTAGAGGTGTAGCAGGATTTTGTGTTGTACTAGTAGCAGGAGCAGTGAGGAGCAGGGTAAGATCGATTTGGAACTGCCTGTGTTGTGATTAAGGAGACAGCGGGTGAGTAGATATGGAGGAGCTGGCAAGTGGAGTCAAAGTGTTTTTGTGAGTAGCAGGAGTGTGTGTGTGTGTGTGTGTGTGTGTGTGTGTGTGTGTGTGTGTGTGCGTTTTATAGCCCCAATGTTAAGAGTGGAGAGTGAATGAGATGCTGTAATTGTACTCGGGTGGCGTTTCGTTGGCATGTCCTGCCAACATTTTTGCCAGCTGGAATGATGTGCCAAGAGGAGGAACCCAGGTGCTTTGTTTTTTCATTGGTTAAGTGCACTTAATCGATTAAGGAAATTAATAGAATCTATTAATTTCTAGACATACGCTGAAGTTTATAAATATGGAAGCACTGGAGTTCCTTATGAGCCGACCAGCAGAATTATAATGAGCTGAATGCGATTACATTAAATGAAAGTTTAATTTTAGACTTGGATTTTATTTATTTGATTATATTTATGTACCATACAGCTTTATTTTATTTTATTATTTTATTTTACAGCCTTTTTTTCCAAACAGCACCAGTTCTGAATCTACTGTTTGTCTTTTACTTCTGTTTGTTCTTTTTACCCTTTTTTTTTAATATGAAACAAAATTATAAGGAAACAGCAAGTTTAGTTTGTTGTGCTTACTAACTGGTCATGTTTCTTTTAAATAAGTTCACTGTCAGCCGACATTTGTGTTTCGTTTCTTAGCCAGTTTGTTTGTTCTGACTGACTTGGTTTTAGATTTATAGCAGACGTTTGCAAAGCTCCATGGCATCGGAGGGTCTGTTTATTTGCTCTTTTTACTCCAAAAGAGCAAAAGTTCACTGGTGTAGACGTTACAGTCGTGTTTGTTTAGGTAGCACGTCGCTCCCCTTATTTAATTTTCTCGAGCCATATTGGATTTACAAACTCTGTCCTGCGTATCCGATTGAGCGCCCATAGCCCCGGCTGAACACCAGCTGCCTACGATAACATGATGGAAAGCGATTCACACGGCTCCCTTTCCTTTAAAATTTCTTTAACCTTGGCTTACCTTTAACGCCGGGGAAGCGTCTGCCAGTCTGGTGTCAGATATTAGCGATACGCGCAGCAAGGACTGGGTTGTCACTTTTTATTAACACTGAGCGCTTTGCATGGACTCCAGCTGTTGCGTGCACCGAGACTCAGACGTACTTGACCTTGACTCGCAGCACAGTTCCTGCGGCTCACCCTATTTTTAATCATGCATTTTAAATGGCGCAAATGGATTATGGTTCCTTATAATGGGGATCATTCATTAACCTTTTTTTTTTTGTTAGGGTACTTTGTGGGACGGGTTGAATTCCAATTAATTTCATACCCCACATGTGAGCATCGCCGGATTGGCTTTGAATCTCAAATCCCTGACATTTGCGTCAAGAAGTCCGGCATTCGCAGTTAAGGCCATTTTTTGTCCGGCTCCTCAAGGGAAATTGCCTCTCAGCCACTGATGATGGTTTGACCTTCCTGCTCATAGTGTCTGGGTGAGCAAAGAAAGACGCCCTGCCATGATAAAGCTTCCTGTCTGCCGCTGTTCCCTTCACCACTGGCTAGTGAAATCACTTAAAATGCTGTTGGGTGTGAATGTTTGACATTGTCAGAGATAATGGATAATCACTTGCGGACCGCTGGAGGGAGAGAGATGGAGGGGAAAAGAGAAGAGAGAGAGGGAGAGAGAAAACATATTTTGTATTTCTTGTGTAAAAGGGTCATGTGTGAGAAAGGCGAATGGAGGGTATGATGTGAGATCGCACCTTAGACCTGCTTTCTTCTCTCACAATGCAAGTCTTATTTCCTGAGAGTCTATTTTAAGTATTTATATACCAGTCTTACCTTGTTAAACTTCAAAGGAATCATTCAGTTGAACGATATCATGTTTTGGACCCCTTTCATGACTCTGGACCACAAAACCAGTCATAAGGGTCAATTTTTTGAAATTGAGATTTATACATCTTCTGAAAGCTGAATAAATAAGCTTCCAATTGATGTGTGGTGATGTTAGGATAGGACAATATTTGGCCAATATACAGCTGTTTGAATATCTGGAATCTGAGGGTGCAAAAAAAAAAAAAAAAATATTGAGAAAACTTTTAAAGTTCTTACCAATACTAATCAAAAATTAAGTTGTGATATGTTTACGGTAGGAAATTTACAAAATATCTTCATGGAACATGACCTTTACTTAATATCCTAATGACTTTTGGCATAAAAGAAAAATCTATTTTGGCCCATACAATGTAATGTATTGCTGCAAATATACTCGTGCTACTTATGGCTGCTTTTGTGGTCCAGGGTCATATTTCAGAAAGTCATATAGGTTTAGAACAACATGAGGGTGAGTAAATGATGACAGAGTTTTCATTTTTGGCTGAACTATCTCTTAACGTCTTCCTTTTGTTTTCATGGACAGATCTAATCTAGCCTGATCCGATTGTAGCCCAGTATTGATTTGTCTTGAATGATGTGTTTACTTCATTGTTCTTACGGTCCAGCCTGTTTATCTTCGTCTGTCCCAAGTTTGAACTTTTATTTGTAGGGTAGCAGCACCTCCTTTGGCAGGAAATTAATCTTAATCTGCCCCGTTAAGATTAGCGTGAGACGTCACATGTCCCCGTTCTAGCAGGTTGTCCTCTTCATTGTTAAATTTAGGTCAGAAGCCCAGGTTGAGCCTGTAACTGAGACTGAATTAGTTTTCCTCCTTGCCATTGTAACCTGTTGCACCCGACCTTTGCAACTTAATGCAGTTTGCATCAAATTTAAATGCGAGTGACCTTGTGCCGATTCTCACAGGATTTTCCTGTCACGTCATCTTCAGGATCTTAAGTTACTAAGGCACATTTGGGATATTCCAAGCGTGAGCGTGCTGTTGATTTGCTGTAACAGCATCCCCGGCTCAAGGTCGAGCTTAACTCCTCGGCAAACCGCTGTAACATGTTACCCCGTTGCTGAAGGGGCAGGACATGGAGGGTAAGATGTTCTCTGGCAGCTGAGCACTGCTTTAGGGGAGCTGGAATCCTGTATTAATTAACCTTTGTGGTGGTGGCCCTGACAGTGGGAAGTCAGGAGTGTTTATGGAAGCAGTTCTGACAGGGTTCAGACCCGTCGAGCGAGCAGCCAGCGGTGCTGTCATGTTATCTGATGCCGTGGCTCTGCAGAGGAGCGGTCTGACAGGTGTGCCATGTGTGCCCCTCTACACCTGCCAGCCCTGCTGAGCCACTACCGGCCTGAGCGTGAAGGGCTGCTGACAGCCGTTTTTGAATGGGTATTCACTTCTTTAATCCTGTTATGCCAGGGAGATTGTCCTGTCTGAGAAATAAGGAAAAAACTTATTTTACTGAATTTAACAATAGTTTTTAATGTTTTCCTGTCATGCTGCAAATGAATTTAGTTCTCAGAAATGCACAGCCAAATGGGAAGTAATGAACATCTAAAAACCTTCTTTACACATGAGAGCAAACATTGAGACGTGCTGAAAAGGAATCTCAGCTGCGTGTCAGAGCAGTTTGATTGACACTTGCTGGAGTCCCCATAAAGAGTTTGTCAAACAAGTTTTATGTTCACTCTCTTTTATGTTAAGTTTCTCTTTTGCTTTGATTTAATTAGTTTTTTTGTGATAATTGGTTTTGACAGCGACTTCAAAGAAAGTTACAGTGCTTGTTCTGATGATGCTGGGATGTTGATGCTTGTCACTCATGTAGTGTTTTCTTTTCTTGTGCTGTAGGTTCCCGTGTGGCCACGTCTGAGATCAGAAGAGCAAACAGGCAACGCCAAGCCTTTGGTTACTCCCTGAAGATCTCCCCAATATAGAGCTTACGGTTCATCAGGACAGAGAAAACTCCTCAGTCCTTTGACTATGTGCTCAACATGTTTTAAAGCAGTGTGGAGTTACACATAGAATGCACAGCGATGCCAGCTAGAAGTGCCCACTGGTCCTGTATGTAAAACTCTTTGACTGAAAAGGAGTAAAATCCTAAGCATTGCTGGAGTTGCTCTCATCATTTATGGCACAGATCTTACTAAGACATTTTCATTAGTTGTAAAACATCACATCAGGGCATCCTACTGTTGAACATGACTCATGGGGTGGAGTCTGGCCCTGAAACTCACCAGGATTCTGCTGCTTTAACATATCTGGAAGGTTTGCTAATGCATCCGGTCGCCACTGGACCTGCTGCCACTGCTACACAGAGATCCGAACCAGTGCACAGCAATGAAGAGAACGCCAACAGGGTGACTAGGGTGTTTCAGCTCCCCAACCATGGCTCCCCCTCACCAGACAAGGGTAGCCCACCTAGTGCGACCTCACAGCATCTTAAAAAAGCCAGGCTGCTTCGCTCAGAAGCATGGAGTGAAGCTGACAGCCAGAAACAAACAGGTGAACAAGTGAACGGACAGAGAAAGGAGCACTACAAAGGAGGCCTGGATGGCTCTGAGCAGGGGGAGAGCACCTTGCTGGCTTCTCTGCTGCAGTCCTTCAGCTCCCGGCTCCAGAGCGTCGCCTTGTCACAGCACATTTCTCAAAGCCACAAATCGCTCGACAGGGACAGCAGTGCAAGTGCTCCTGCTGAGAAGGAAACCTACCAGAGTTACGGCACAGCGTCAGGCCGCCTGAAAAGCCTTATGAGGAAAAGCAAGCAACAGAACCATAACACCGTGCCTTACTGTCGTCAGAAACGAAGCTCTGATTCTCCTCATTCTTCTCAAAGCTCTGCCCAGCCCACTAGCTCTGAATCCTTGTCCTGCACAGAGCGACTCAAGGCTGTTGCCAATATGGTACGGACTAGGACCAGTCCGGCCCCTTCACCCAAGCCCAGTGTCGCCTGCAGTCAGCTGGCCCTGTTGCTGTCCAGCGAGGCTCATCTACAGCAGTACTCCAGAGAGCAGGCCATAAAAGCACAATTAACCAGTCGATCAGCCAGCGAGAGGCTGGCTGCCATGGCTACCCAGCAAACGCAGGATAAGAGGCCTCCCAGCATGGGACAGCCAACAGCTGCCCCAGACATGCTAAGCTCTTTAAATGTTCAAAACGGAACACTCCCCCCACCAGCGGTAAACTCCGGCAAAAAAAGCCCTTCAGTTTCTTCACCCTCCATGAGACCCCCCAAAGATAGACGGCCCTTCGACAGACACGGTCGACCGCCACAAAACTGCAGCAGCCTGTTGCTTCTACTTCTGAACAATCACAACTCCCAGCAACAGCTCACCAGGAACGGACACCTAGAGGACAATTACGGCATCCTCCCGAGCCGTGCCTCCTCTGAGAGCGAGTACTCCAGCCAGGATAACAGCCTGACCAAAGACAGCAGCGATGCAGAGAGCTTCTCCAGCTGTTCCCCCATCGACCTCTCAATGAAAAGCAGAGCGCCTAGCCAAAAATCCGAGGCCTGCTCTTCCTTTACCCCCTCTGTGGATAAGCTCACAGAGTCTCTCACAAACAAATGGAAGCTGGAACCTTCTGTGCCAAAGGTCCGTGAGGCCACAGATCTGGATATCAGCCCAGACGTGAAATCCCATGATAAGGTCACTCTAATGCAGTTACTGCTGGACCGCAGAAATAACGAGAAGGTAAACAAAAGTTCAGATAATCCTAGTTTAAGGCCTGACGCAATAATCAGCAGCTTGAAACGAATTGGCACACCTGAGGACAGCAGAACGCGGAGCCCTCTAGACCGGCAGACAGCGACCTTCAACTCGATCTCCCCTTCATATTCCTTCCCCTCACCCCATGCCCAGTCCAGTCCCTTAGATCTATGTAAGTCTAAAGCTCATTCAAGCGAAAAGACGTTGGAGCCTCCTTTCAGTGCAAGCAAGCTACTGCAGAATCTGGCCCAGAGTGGCGTTAAGAACTTATCGCCTTCGCCCCCTCCTTTACACTCTCACAAGCCTACAAGCAGAAGGCAAAGCCCAGAACTTGAGCTGGACAAGCCTCAGGTCCTTTTGGATCGACTCGTTGTTCCATCCAAGCGGAGCAGAGCCTCAGTGCTGGATGGAGGTTCTCCTCCTGCTCTCCCAGCTCACAAATGTGAGCGATCACCTTCTGCATCAACGCAGATAGAAAACCTTCTTGAGAAGCGCACGGTACTGCAGCTTCTGCTGGGAACAGCTTCCCAGAAGGATCGAACCAGTGGGCACAAAGTCTTGGAAGTAACCTCAGGGGGGCTGGAGAAACCTCAGCGGGGTTCTGTCAACTATGACAGCTCAAACAGACCTTCTCCAGACCTCAATATCAAAACTGAGCCGGTAGAAGAGAATCATTCGTCCGATAGCTCCGATGATGGAGCGTACCATCAGAGACGACCATCACAACACTCACCCATTGCAGAAGCACAGGACACAAAACCTGAACTCTGTCCTACAGAAACGGCTGCTAAATTTGGACTTCTTAGCCAGCTTCTAAAACAGCAGAATGCTACCTACCATTCAAACCCTCATACCAGGCTCCTCAGGAACTCCATAAAAGAGGAGCCAGTGGATTTTCAAAGCCCCGTTCCTAAAAAAAGAAAACTGTGCATTGAGCTTGCAGAGCGCCTAAGTAATGAACTCTGTCAACCGTCTCGCGATACTACAAGTGACAATCTGGTGTCTGGAACACCTGAATTCAATGGTAGAGCGATGGTGAAACCAAAAGAAGAGCTAGTACTGAGTCCAAGGAGCAAAACGCCTCTCTCCAGAGAAAGCCAAGGCTTCAATGTTCTTAAGCAACTCCTCCTGTCAGAAAACTGTCTGAAAGAGCTATCCCAACCCAGAGCGACCCCAAGTCCTTTCATCCCTCAGGCGAACTGTTCAGCCAATGGGAGCTTAACCCAACCTGGTTTCTCTCAGGAGTTGTCGAACTTACCATGGTACCCCTATTCTACAGCACGTACACCTGTTGATACCACTGGGGGGGTGCTGGTTTGGCCTAGGGGCTCTCCCAAAGCCAGCCCCAAACCTGTTAAAAAAGAACCTGAGGGGTCTCCTGGAGAAACTTTTACTAGAGAAGAGAGATCCAGTCCAGACTCACCTCCTTTAACCAGGTCTAATCCGATTCTTTACTACATGCTTCAGCGAGGAAACGGTCAGCTCAGACCTGAGCTCCGGGATCAGGTGCAGCCGCCCCACTGTATCATGGGTGCAAAAGTGGAGGCGTGTATTGACTATGAGCACAGGATAAACTCTCCGGTCCACAGACAGACTCACAGCTAGAGAGAAGAGAGCCTGAACGGCTCTGAAAAAATGGTAGATATGAACTGCCAAAGACAGCAAAGCTGAAGATCTGTGTGTATGGTCACTTGTCTATAAGATGTTTATTAATTTTCATTCTGAAACAGAAACTGAATAAATTTAACCATGGAACATGGTAGTTCAGTTTAAAACATTGGCTTTTCGCCACTGATTTCATTTGTACAAATAGTTAATTTGCTATTTTTATTGATGTCATGTTTTTTTTTTGTACGTGTGTATGCTAAGCTAACTTCTTTGTCCAGCACAATGTAAAATGTCCACCACAAAAAGCTTTTCCTTTTTCCACAACTGAAACATTTATGAAGAACATCCTATTACATGTATTATTGATGAATCCAGAAACGTTACTGCTAATTTCACACTATATTTATCTACAGCCAAATCAGGACCCTTTTTGTTTTATCGAGGCAAAGAAAATTGTACAGTCTAAGCACAATATTGGATTCGTGGCATCCAGTTATAAAGTATATTTTCTTACGGCGGAATTTAAAGGAACGTCAGTGTAATCTATCAGGTATCTTTCTTGGAAAGCTAGCTGAGCTTAAGAGGGTTTTCACATGTGATCGAAAGGCGGCAACAATTACTGGAATCTTCTATAATCGTAGCTTAGATTTACAGTGCTTTATTTTTCATCAGGAATGAAACTATAGCTGTTATGTGGTGATAATGGCATGATGTTTAAAAAAAAAAAACCTGAGTGTCATATTTTTAGCCAATGAAATGTATCTTTTTACAATTTTGTATCATTTGTTGTTTTGTATCTTATATCTAAATATCCTGTATGTAGCATTCACGCATTTACGTTGTCGACAAAAATTTGAATATTGAAAGATGATACCGTTCGTCCACCAAAGCCATGATGGGTAATTATGATATTTATGGATGTTTCAGGATACTGTGTAAATCAGACACTCTACTGTGAGAAGGGATTGGAATTCAGTCTGATTCTTTTGTTTATGTTCACCTTTTTTGCATTTTTCTTTTTTTTTTCAGATAAAGGCCCTCACGTCTTTAATGTTATCCAAAAAAAAAAAATCTGATTTTATTCCACATTCTCTGTACGATTCATGTTTTGACAATGATTAGATACATTTATGTAAATATTGTTTTGAAGATGACTATTTTGTATCGTTCAAGACAAAAAAAAATAGTTTTTAACGTCTTGCGTTGTACATAAGAAAACTGTAATAATGTAAATATGGGTACTGGAGGACGACACTTTTCTGCATGTCTATGTTGTGCTAAAGATAATCTTTGTTCACATCTACTGCTCTGTCCGAGGCTCTTTGCTGCCTGTAGCATGCACACGCATGGGGAGTCCCTGTGTTATGGGGAAATGTCAAGTCTTAAAATAGATGTTTTTATCTTGGAGAGTTGGGTACTTAAACCATAATCGTCTGCAAATGCAGTCCTTGACTGTTCAAACCTGAGGAACGTGCATATTTTTCTGAATGGTTTTGTTTGTTCTTAGTTAAAAAAAATAAATAAATACAACATTGCTTTGTTTAATTTAGAGTCAGTCTGCAATGGCTCTGCATTGTGAATAACTAAAAAAAACTTTCATATACTCCTGTGATGACTGGAGCCTTTTGGTTTTCTTCTGTTCTGTCTTTGGTGTTTATTTGCACTGATAGCGTAATAAAATATTGAAATGCACAGAACTGAATGAGGGTTTGTCATCTGTTACCTATATTTACATATGCTTACAAAGCTTTTTAATAAATAACCTTACAGTAACCGTACAACCGTAAAATTTTAACCTTTGACATTTGTTGGTTTTACAGATGAACATTAGTGAACCTGTGAAAAACATGCTTTTTATTATGAGCATCTCCAAGCAACTAGATGCGAGAATCAGGTTAACCAACACTTAACTTTTGAACTACCAGCATTCATCGTGACAAGTCGTAAGTGAGTGGAATATATAAAAAGACTTTCCAAACTGGTATTTGCATGACTGCCAGTTCTCAACAATGGCAGGAAAGAGATGGTAAGGAGGATTTGGAAAACAATGTTTCATAATTATGGGAAAACAGGTAGTTGGCTTCCATTTTGAAAAGTGCCTTGTCCAGCCATTGTGAGAGAATTGCATTGATCTCAATTTTGCACTTCCTTTTGGCCACTTAAAGCAATCTTCAGAATAAACATTTCGAGCCAAAGTTGTTGCTTTGCATGCATATAGATTACAGCATTTCCTCATTGTCTGATACATCCAGTTATAAGATAAAAAAATCAAGCCTAGAAGCATTTGCGAAAAACATTTCACAAAAAAAATGTGTATAATATTTAAAGTAATTGCAAAAATGACGCAGAAAGTGACGTTTTCTTTGACATTTTAGTGTTTTTTTAAGTGTAACAAAAATGTCAAACTTATTTAAGGGCCACTGTAAGGTGAGTAAAAGTAGTGATTTCGCTGCATGTTTCCACTTCCAGGCTCTTTTTGAAGGCGATGCTTTTGTCTCCCTTTTTTCCTCTACCTTAATCCTCTAATGAGGTTTCTTTTCTTCAACTTCACATAACCTTTCCTTCATGTGAACTTCTCCATCCAGAGATGCTTATCATGCTTGAACTGCCAGTAACCCCCGGTTTCCTTTTGGCTTCAAAACAGAGGAGAGGGCAAACGCACAAGTCACACGTCTGAACCGAGGTCAGCGTTTAAAGTGCACAAACGACCGTTTGTCTGTCTCACATCCTCTGATATCCTGGATCGCGCCGGTGGACAGGGGGGACAGGGGGGTCTGGAGGCAGCCCAGAAAGCTACTTATAATTTAACTACAGCCCGCTACACAAAGGAAATGGTTTGGTCTTCCAGGAAGACAAAGTACTCGGGTCAGCAAGGTTCAGCAGGTTGAGATGGAGGTTTGGAGCCGCTGTGTGTATTTCCTGCGCTGAAGCACGGCCTCCTGGGTCAATGTTTAACCCGAATCCATCGCAATCCACAGCTGCTGGTGTAGAAAACACTCATTCACAGGTGCTTAATTACAACTGTGAGCTGATCTTCTGGACTGATTCTCACGGTTTCCTGACAAAATTAGTCTCTGGTGAGGTGGTCTCCCGTGAAATGCACAGATAAAGTGAAATGTGATGTCAGAATGGCTGTTGTAACATCATGACTGCATATCACTGGACAACAATGGGTTCACTGGTGTATGCACTATGTTGTCACAACAGCGATTCAAATATAATTTCACTGGATATCATAGAGTGAATATAAATATGATATGGGAATGGCTATTGTGACATCATCACAGTCCAGTGGTATCCAGAGAAATGCAGAGATTAAGTGAAATGTGATATCCAAATAGCTCTTGTAACATCATCACTGCATTTCACTAGATACCACTGGATTCACTGGAGTGTGCAGTAATGTCACAATAGCCATTCCGATATCATAATAATATAATACCTATGATATCCAGTGAAATGTATCAGAATGGCTGTTGTGATACCATCACTGCACACTCCAGTGAATCCAGTGGTATCCAGTGAATTGCAATGATGATGTCACAATTGCCATTCTGATATCATATTTATATCATACCTATGATATATAGTGAAATATGATATTAGAATGCCCTTTGTGACACCATTACTGCACACTCCAGTGGTATCCAGTTGAAATGCAGTGATAATGTTACGACAGCTATTCTGATAATGCATTCTGAAAATGCAGAGCTAACATGAAATGTGATGTCAGATTAGCTGTTGTAACATCACTGCATTTCACTGGATACCGCTGGAATTCACTGGAGTGTGCAGTGAAGATGGCACAATAGCCATTCTGATATCATAATTATATCATACCTATGATATCCAGAAAAATATATCAGAATGGCTGTTGTGATACCATCACCGCACACTCCAGTGAGTCCAGTGGTATCCAGTGAAATGCAGAGATAAAGTGAAATGTGATATCAGGATAGCTGTTGAATCACCACTGCATTTCACTGGATTCACTGGAGTGTGCAGTGATGGTGTCATGACAGTCATTCTGATATCATATTTCACTGGATACCGTAGGTATGATATAAATATTATTTTGGAATGGCTATTGTGTCATCATCACTGCGCACGCCAGTGTAACCAGTGGCATCCAGTGAAATGCAGAGATAATGTGATATCAGAATAGCTGTTGTAACACCATCACTGCATTTCACTGGATACCACTGGATTCACTGGAGTGTGCAGTGATTGTGTCACAACAGCCATTCTGATAACATATTTTACTGGATATTGTAGGTATGATATAAACATGATATAGGAATGGCTATTTTGTGACATCATCACAATCCAGTGGTATGCAGTGAAATGCAGAGATAAAGTAAAATGTGATATCAGAATAGCTGTTGTAACATCACTGCATTTCACTGGATACCACTGGATTCACTTGTGCATGCAGTGATGGTGTCACAACAGCCATTTTAACATCATATTTCACTGGACATCATAGGTATGATATAAATATGATATTGAATGGCCATTGTGAAATCATCATGATCCAGTGGTATCCAGTGAAAGGCAGAGATAAAGTTAAATGTGATATCAGAATAGCTGTTGTAACATCACAGCATTGCATTCACTGGAGTGCAATGATGTCACAGTAGCCATTCCGATGATATCCAGTGAAATATTATATTAGAATGGCTGTTGTGACACCGCCACTGCACACTCCAGTAAATCCAGTGGTATCTATTGAAATGCAGTGATAATGTTACAACAGCTATTCTGATTACATATGTGACCCTGGACCACAAAACCAGTCATAAGGGTCAATTTTTTTAAACTGAGCTTTATACATCATCTGAAAGCTGAATAAATAAGCTTTCCATTGATGTATGGTTTGTTAGGATATGACAATATTTGGCCGAGACACTATTTGAATATATGGAATCTGAGGGTATAAAAAAATCAAAATTTAAAGTTGTCCAAATGAAGTTTTAGCAATCGAAAATTAAGTGTTGATATATTTACAGTAAGAATTCTACAAAAAATCTTCATGAAACATGATCTTTACTTAATACCCTAATGATTTTTTGCATAAAAGAAAAATCAATCATTTTGATTCATACAATGTATTTTTGGCTATCGCTACAAATATACCCCAGCGACTTAAGACTGGTTTTGTGGTCCAGGGTCACATATTTCATTGGCTATCATAGGTATGATAAAAATATGATATCGGAATGGCTATTGTGACATCATCACTGCGCACTCCAATAAATCCAGTGGTATCCATTAAAATAAAGAGATAAAGTAAAATATGATATCACAATAGCTGTTGTAACATCATGCATTTCATTGGATACCACTGGTGCGTGCAGTGATTGTGTCTTAAAGGAGAAGTCATTTCCAAAACAAAGATTCACATATAATGTACTCACCCCATTGTCATCTAAGATGTTCATGTCTTTCTTTCTTCAGTCGTAAAGAAAATATGTTTTTTAAGGAAAACATTTCAGCATTTTTCTTCATATAATGGACAGATGAGGTGCTCCGATTTTGAACTTCCAAAATGCAGTTCAAATGCGGCTATAAATGATCCCAATGCGGTTGTAGACGATCTGAGGAAGAAGGGTCTTATCTAGCAAAACGATCGGTTATTTTCATTTTTAAAAAATACAATTTAAATACTTTTTATTCTCAAACGCTCGTCTTGCCTTGCTCTCGTTGAACTCTGTGTATTCTGACTCAAGACAGTTAGGGTATGTCGACAAACTCCAATCGTATTTTCTCTCTCAACTTCAAAAATCATTTCAAAGTCATCCTACATCGCTGCAAAGTGAACATGCAAAGAAGGTCAAACACCCTTAACAAAAAAGGTAAAACAGCGATATAGGACAATTTTGAAGTTGAGGGAGAACATGAGATGGCAATTTTTCGACATACCGTAACTGTCATGAACCGGAACAAAAACAGTTTAGGCAGAGTCAAGACAGAGACAGACGAGAGAGACAAGACAAGCGTTTACAGCCGCATTGGGATCGTTTGAAGCCGCATTTAAACTGCATTTTGAAAGTTCAAAATTGGGGCACCATATCAGTCCATCATATGAAGAAAAATGCTGAAATGTTTTCCTCAGAAAACACAATTTCTTTACGACTGAAGAAAGAAAGACATGAACATCTTGGATGACAATTGATTGAGTACGTTATATGTGAATCTTTGTTTTGGAAGTGGACTTCTCCTTTAACAGCCATTCTTATTTCCCATTTCACTAGATATCAGAGGTATCATATACATATGATATCCGAATGGCTATTGTGACAGCATCACTGCACACTCCACTGAATCCAAAGTGAAATATGATATTAGAATAGCTGTTATAACATCATCACTGCATTTCACTGGAGACCACTTGATTCACTGGACAGCGCCAGTCACTCTAGATTCACTCCAGTGAATCTAGTGGTATCCAGTGAAATGCAGTGGTGATGTCACAACAGATATCCTGATAAAATGTTTATATCATACCTATGATATCCAGTTAAATATATTAGAATGGCTGCTGTGACACCATCACTGTATGTTCCAGTAAATGCAGTGGTATCTAGTGAAATGCAGTGGTGTTACAACAGCTATTCTGATATCACATTTCACTGGATACCTCTGGATTCACTGGAGCACACAGAGATGATGTCACTACAGTCATTCCGCTATCATCTGTATATCTGTATATGAAGAGTTCAGATGCAAAACCAGCTAAAAGCCATCTTGGTTAAAAATGAGATAATGACACTGAGTGAATGTTCCTAACACATGGTATACATCCATCAAATACTTCTACTTCAAACTAGTTCAATTCCAGCCTCAGCTCAATCAGAAGCACCAGTACTTACATAGAAACCTATACAAAGTAGCCAGAAAAGAAATGCTAATTTTAAAGAAATACGTTGGATGGATTTAGAGGCTTTTGCATCTGAACTTGAATTCTGAACAACAAAGTTTCAGCACAACCTGCATGCAGCACAGTCGTCAACCCATCTAAGGTTTATTTTCCCCATCTTACGAAAATGTATGTACACTCTAACACATGTCTCCGTCTGGCCTTTCTTTAATCAGTGACGTGTGCTGGAGATATTCTTTGTTTCCATTGTTTCACCCTCTCCCCTGTGCTGGATGCTGGTGAAGGTGAGCTTCTTGAAGTCTGTGCCAGAGCTTCAGGGGTTGTGACCTTTGTCTCTCTCTCTGACATCTTCAGCTCACTCACTGTGGTTGATCTGCAGTTGCCCTGCAGCTGTGACCCCCTCCCTCCCTCCCATTTCCCAGCAGCCCCCTCTTCAAAGGCCACCAGAAATGTGACAGCTGGCAGAAGAACTTCTCCTTTCATTAAGAGCGCTCACTGAGCCCTGTTGTTGATCGCGGGCAACTGGTGGTGTGTTGACCTCGTGCCACGGAGCATAAAAGAGCTTAAAATTGATTCACACTTAACTTATGTTGGAGTTAACATTTCATGGCTTAATGGCACAATGAATGGACTGATATTTCAAGTTCAGTGCTGGAACAGATGTGATCTTGTGACCTTTGATAATATGATTTTTTTTTCATGAAATGAGAAAACCTTGACTATGCAAGTGCAAACAAGTTTTAGTTCTCCGCTTCATGCATTCAAACCAAAATTTGTTCATATAATTGTTATTTAATATTTAATTAACCCCACTTTTTGAATAAATAATACAATTAAAATATATGAAAATATGCAATATAAATATTATATAATAAAGATATTATAATAATATAACATATTTAGATATTATATATTACATATTTCTCTTTTTGTGATTTTTTCTTCTTCAGACTTTTAAGCAAACTTTTGTTTTTCTTTAAAGATGTTCTATGTATGACCAGCTCAAATTCAACTTCATGGGTCATGGACTTCGAGTGCAAACATTTCCACAAATCACTTTTAAATGTGAAAGGGTGCTTTAGTGTCAAGCAATCTCACTGAGGCCAGATTGAGATTAGTACTATTGCTTCTGAGGTCAAAGGTCAGAGAGTGACCGCCGTAACTAACGCAGTTCTACAGAATATTGCCGAAGATTCATTTCCACTCTCAAAGTTGAGGAAATTCCCCAGGCTGACCCATGAAACCTTGAATTAGGCTTAATATAAATTGACCTGAGAGATGATTCATGATTTATCTGATTTAGTTTGATCAAAAACATGAATTCATCACTGTGAGTGTCCTTACTATGAGTGTTATTTTTAATTAACTTGAATCACGTTGCATTATGCTTAGATTTTAGCGACCTCTGACCTGTTAATAAATCCTGCTATCTTATGTAATCAAAGACAGCTGTGCTTAATTAACTATTTTGATACTCCTCAGATTATTACTGTAGATACACGAGTGCAGTGAAATATCACACACCAAAAGAATCACGAGAGGCCAAACTCCATATTTACATAGGAACAGGGCTACAAAATGACACATTCAGTGTTACAATGTTAGTAAAATGACACCTAAGTCTTGTTGTTGTTTATGTGACTGATTCAGTGTTCTCTCAAGTCATTGCTTTCACCAAACAGGGTCTAAAAAGCAGTACAAACATCCCAACCTCTCTTTAGTGACTTCTTGAGTTCCTCTTGGCCTTTACTCTGCTGCCTGGGTCAAAGCTTATGCAACGTTACGTCGACTGAAAACATGTACATGAGCGCCATCTGCTGGCAGAACACTGAGTTCTTTCTTTCATGTCGACATGTTATTAATATACACATATTATTACTTTTTCCAAGTAACTAGTAAAGTAATGCATTACTTTTTAATTGACAAGAAAATATCTGAGTTACTTTTTTCAAATAAGTAACGCCAGTTACTTTTCCTCCCATTTATTGACTAAAAGCTCTCCTGTCCCCATGTTGAGAGAAACCGGGAGTAAGATGTTAGTTCTAGAATAAGTGTGAACATTCGTCTCACTCACAAAAAACTGATTCAGTATTCCTCAAAATGAATAAAAACAGTGAAATTCAACTCAGAATATGACACAAACCTGCAATAATTAAATATGTTAAATAATACAAATATCATTTATGCATTTAATCCCATTTTATTAACCGATGTCTTTGCTGCCAACCTTCGATGATCCAGTTTAACCATACTAATAAGCAAAAATTTCTCAAGATAATCTAACATTTGGTTTCTTTTTTTTTATTGCTGAAGAGTTGATATTTTTTCTTCTGCGGTCTACTGTACAGACGTGAATTTACTTTTGTCAAAGCCTGAGGCTTTTGGTGTGAAAAGGCTTTTACATTTGCCAAAATAGAACTTTTTATATTAAAAACAAACAAAACGTAATTAGTTACTTTTTTAGGGAGTAACTTATTATTGTAATGCATTACTTTTAAAACCAACTTTCCCCAACACTAATACACATGGCTATTTAATATTTATAAAAAAGACCAGTATGAATCAATATTAAGATGCATTTGTCAGACTGCACACTATTTAATTAACTTAATATTAATAGTCTGTGAAGAGTCATACACTTTTAAAAAATAAATACTAATAAACAAAAATATTACTACCAGTGAAATGTTTTTGAACAGTAAGATAATTAATGTTTTTTTTAAAGAAGTCACTTCTGCTCACCAAGCCTGCATTTATTTGATCCAACGTACACCAAAAACATTCACATTTTTAAAATATTATTTAAAATAACTGTTTTGTATCTGAATATATTTTAAAATGTAATTTATTCCTGTGATTTCAAAGCTGAATTTTTAGCATCATTACTCCACTCCAATTCTAATATTCTGATTTGCTGCTCAAAAAAAAAAAAAAGTATTATTATTATGTTGAACACAGCTTGAGTAGATTTTTTTCAGGATTTTTTTTGATGAATATAAAGTTCAGCATTGATCTGAAATAGAAATCTTTTGTAACATTATAAATGTCTATATCATCAATTTTGATCAATTTAAAGCATCCTTGTTTAATAAAAGTATTAATTTCTATAATTTCTTTCCAAAATAAATAAATAAATAAATAAAAAATCTGACTCCAAGTTTTTGAGTGGTATAGTTACAAAAGCTTTTTATTTTTTATTTCAGATAAATGCTGGTCTTTTCACTATTTTAAATAATAATAATAATAAGAAGAAGAAGAACAAGAAGAATGTTTCATGAACAGCAAATCCGCATATTAAAATGATTTCTAAAGGAAAATGTGCAACTACAGACTGGAGTAATGATGCTGAAAATTTATCTTTGATAAATAACATTTTAAAATATATTAAAATATATTTTAAATAGTAAAAACATTTCACAATTTTACTGTTTTTGCTGTACTTTGGATCAAATAGATGCAGGCTTGGTAAGCAGAAGAGACTTCTTTTTTAAAAAAAAAACATTAAAAATCTTACTATTCAAAAACTTTTGACGGGTAGTGTATATAGAATATACTTTATACAATTATAAATGACACCTTTCTCTTTTTGTGATTGCATCTGTTTAATATTCATATAAAGGACCGATATGCATCAGCTTCATAGATGCATATGTCAGACTGCATTCATTGCGTTAATATTAAGTCTGTGAAGTACAGTTACAGTTTCACTAAACGGAAACAGAAACACACAGTTTCTCCTATGTGTTAACTTTCAGTTTCGTTTCATGAATGTTACAGAACTCACAGTCAGCTGACTCTGGCCTGTTTGTATGCATTGGTGTTTACCTGGGGCAAGTTGTCACATGTGGTAATTGTTTAAAAAGCATTCCAGTTCACTACAATTGAATAATTATAGCCTAATGTTTAATGGCCAACGGCAATGTTTTGTCATTTTTGTATATTAACTCTTACAGTTCTGTGAATTATTATGTGTTTCATAATCGTTTTACAAAACAACCTATACTTTTGTTTCCACTGTGACAACTTACCCCATACCGTGTGACAGTATATGTATTTTCGTGTCAAGCAATTGTATTTTAATTTTAGGAGATAGCATCGGGTTTTTTTTAATCACGCTTTTATTGCTTTATGAATGTATTGTTTTGTTTATACTCGTTTCAATGTGTGCGTATAGGGGTGTGTTTACTCCATAGTTATGACGTCGGCGCGCGCGCGTGTGATTCAGACCCAGCTAATGGATGTCAGAGATGTCAGATGTGTTTGTACTGTTCGACTTCGTCATGGCGCCGTTGCAGCGCGGATGAGTACAGGGTTTTTCTTTTTTAAACTCTCCCACATTAAACTTCTCTAGTTCCTGTATGCTCCGTTTTTACCCTCGAACCTGAGTCCATTTCGTCTGGATCGGAACCGGCCATGACGGTGGAGCAGAATGTCCTGCAGCAGCACTCTCAGAAGGTAACGCGTCCGCACTGCCCGAACAGCACACAGACCCGGTTCGGTCCAGTTCGGCCCAGTTCGGTTCTTCTCGGCTCGGTTCGTTTGGTGTTATGAGGAGGGTTTATGGGCGCGTTGAAAGTTCCAGTGGTTCAGTTTGATTGCTGAGGCCTAGTGTTAGCATCACGTTAGCCGCGCCTTACGTTTCAGTGTTTGCTTTTATTTGCTGGAGTATTTGTGCTTACACACGTATGAGTTTTAAATCACTTAAACAGTTTAAAACAATAAACAACAATACATAAAACCGCATACGCCCGCTAAACTAAACGGTAATGAGTCGCGTTTGTGCTAACAGAGCTAAAGCTACTAAACTTCCCCATCAAAACTCTTTTAAATCCCACGAAATACCTCACAAAGTCTCTGTTTGAGTGTTCAGAAGTGTTATGATATCTCATGTTGAGTTTGTGTTTGGTATAGCGGGTTTGTTTGTGTTTTTGACAGCCGCACTGCTGCTTCATAAAATGTATTCATACTTTTGTCCTTTTGTTTGTAAACATCAGGGGTTTCTTGTTGATTTGAGTCGTGTGTTTGTGTTTTTGCCTGTCTGTTTTTAAACTTTACGTCCTGTCTTGTTGGTTTGTGTTCGTGTCGGGTTCAATTTCATGTTTGTAAACAGACTGTTGAGTACATGTGTAATTCGTTTAAGTTTTATTAGTTCATAAACAGTCTTGATTTATGGCGTTATTTCATTTGTTTATAGACATCAGGGCTTTTTTTGGATCTTTGATTTAAATTTTATTTTAAACGATTTTTTAATTTTATTTTGGGTTTATGTATTCACTAAAGATGACATTTAAACACCATATGTGTATCTGTTTTATGTTATATTATTTTATTTGTTTGTACCAATTAGGTTTTTCTTGTCAGTTTGTGTTTTTGTAAACTGAAGTCTGTTTTTGTAGTGGTTGTTTAACATGATACCTCTTAAGTGCTCACTGAGGGGTTGCTTTGGCTTTTAATAGTATAATGATCTATTTAGTTGAATAGGCAGATGATTTATCGGAGTATTATGTGGTAACTGAAGAAGTGATCTTAATGAAACTGAATGAGTTACAGCAGGTGGTGGGGAATATAAAACTAAGTATTTTGCGTAAACTGAAAGTGAACAGGCTGTAAGTTGCAGCAGCCCTGATTTGGCTATGAGCTTGCGTTGCTTTATCATGTTACTGTTGAGAAATGCGTGTTACTTAGCCCATCTCAGGGAGGGGTGTGCCACCTTCAGAGGGTTGGGACGTGCACGCTCCGCACGTTACATGTCACATCTTGAACGTAAATGAAAGCAGTGCATTAAAAGGTCAATGTTGCATCAGTTAGCCTCTGGCCGTTATTTTGTTATGTAATGATATCAGTAACTCATTCTTATTAGGCAAGCAGAAGAGCATTTATAAAAGATTTGGTAGAGACCAAAGTAGTGGTTAGACGAGTAGAAACACATCAGTCATACTGCATTTCGGTCTAGGGAGGAGTGCTGTTCCTCCCTCTTCAGCCTGGCACAGTCTGTGTTTGACTCATGCCGTTTCTGATCGCAGCCAGGGCTGAAATAAAGGGCCAGTACTCTGTGTTTTCCAGCCAGAGGTGTTGTTCTGTTTGCTCCTGAGTGGTGCTGGTGACAGCACCCAGTCGGATCTTGGTCTTGCAGAGCCAGACTTTTAAAGTTTGATCCATTTCACAGCTTATTCTGCCAAAGTCGCCCACTTAGACACCAACCCAGTTTGCTTTTTTGACATTTGGGGTGGGTCAATTTAAAAATAAACAGGTGTGCTAAGGATATCATATTTGTTTACAAGGTTTGATAACACAAATATCATAAACTTTGAATTTTTATATTTTTATGTTTCCACTGTTAACTTATGTACTCAAAAGTTTACATACACCTTGCCGAATCTGCAAAATGTTAATTATTTTACCAAAATAAGAGGGATGATACAAAATGCATTTTATTTAGTACTGACCTGAATAAGGTATTTTACATAAGATGTTTACATATAGTCCACAAGAGAAAGTAATAGTTGAATTTATAAAAATGACCCTGTTCAAAAGTTTACATACTCCTGGTAATTTCAAACATCACAAAATTAAATCATGTAGTGAAAATGGATATTCTTTGAGAGATTTATTACAGATTTACTAATGCAGTGTAATCTTAATGTAAAAGAGAGAAAATAAGCATGTACAAATGATATATCCTTCATTATGGAGCAGTATAGACGGCATGTACAGTCACAGCAAAGATTCATTATGTTTTGATTTTGTCAGTTTCCTTTGTTTAAATTTTTTTTTTCTTGTGTGTTTCTCTCAGCACCAGCAGACATTACTGAACCAGCTGAGGGAAGTTACTGGAACTACTGATGTTCAGCTCTTACAGCAGGCACTGCAGGTCAACTATCGGTTTCATTAACTCACTAACTAGTATAGCATAGCTCATATGCTTTATTTCCAGCAGATTTGATAGATGCAAATTTGATATTTGTGACCCTGGACCACAAACCCAGTCTAGTATTGGAATATTTGTAGCAATAGCCAATAATAGACTGTATGGGTCAATATTATAGATTTTTCTTTTGTGCCAAAAATCATTAGGATATTAAGTAAAGATCATGTTCCATGAAGATATTTTGTCAATTTTCTACCGTTAATATATCAAAATGTAATTTTTGATTAGTATACATGATGAGTATGTATACATTTAAAAAAAATAATAAAAATTTTGACCTTTATGACTGGTTTTGTGGTCCAGGGTCACATTTTGGTGTTTGAATATCTGTGTTTACATTTGTGTCCAGGTCAGTAATGGTGACCTAGCCGAGGCAGTGGCCTTTCTCACCGAGAAGAACGCCAAGGTCCCGCAGCAAGATGAAGCCACCTATTACCAGACGGCCCAAATCACCAATGATAGATACATCAGTGTGGGCAGCCAGGCTGACACAAGTACGTATTTAAATCTCAGAACAATGATTGGCTGGAATCCAGGGGAAGGTTACACTGTAATGCCATGACGCAAATAAAAGCTGAGTGAAGAACCAGCTGTAAATGCTCTGTTCCTAACATCTCTGCTTTAGATTTCAATCTTAAGAAGTGGGATTTTAGGACTGATTCATTAACTTCTAAACTGCAGGAGTAAATGAGCACTGCTGTGTCAGACCAGAGAATTAATATTTATTCCACATGCCCTGCTGAAAGGAAAGAGATACCGAAATGAGACATCATGCAACTCGTAACAGTGGGAGTTCTGGCAGCTCTCTTATAAGTACATGCTCATCATCTCAAAGGGCCAGACCTTTAAAAACCCAGCCCGCCACTCCTCCCAGCTTGCTTCAAATGATGATGAAACAATCTCTAGTCCTACCGCTGAGAAAATGCTGACAGAGGAAATGGCAGTTTGGCACGCTGCCTCATGTTTTCATTTGAGGTCTCAACATGCGTTTATGTAAGCAATATTAAATATGTGTTCTAAATTTGTCACACCACAAAAATGTGATATTAACCACCCAGCCAAATTTAAATGATTAAAAAACTGGCAAGTAAATAAATTAACTTATATGTATTCTCTGCTGGGGGCGTCAGCTGGCCGCCACGCCCACTCGTGGGAAAGCCGCCACCTCTCTCAGCTGTCAAATACAAATAAAATTAAATAAGGAGGCCGAGCTGTTTTCTAAATGATTGCAACCAGGTAATATGCATTTGCATGATGAAGGTATAGGCAGCTAGCAAACCGTAGGTTGTAGTAACTACATCGCGGTTGGAATACGCTCTAGTTATTGTAGTATTAGAGGAGGGCCCATGCTCAGTGGCTTCAGTGCATCATCGAGACATGATTTCGACCCCTGCCCAAAAAAATCATGATCAACACAAAAATGGTGAAAAACTAAGGATTGAACTCCACAATTCAGTGCTTACATAGTTCACAGTCTTTGTAACGTGTTTTCAGCAATGCGTTTCTAACATTGTTTCAGATGTGATTGATCTCACTGGAGATGATAAAGATGACCTTCAGCGGGCCATCGCTCTCAGTCTGGAGGAGTCCAACCGGGCCTTCAGGGAGACGGGCATCACTGATGAAGAGCAGGCTATCAGCAGGTGGGGTTTTAACTACATATTTTGTATTATTATAGATTTTAGTACCAAAAAAAACAAACCATATGACCAGTTATTGCATAACCGTTTTACATGTGGGTGTTTTATAAGTTGGCGTCTTTGTGCTTCAGAGTCCTGGAGGCCAGCATCGCCGAGAACAAGGCTAGCCTAAAGCGCACACACACAGAAGTATGGAGCGATTCGCCCAACCCTCACGACAGGAAGCGGCAGGAGAACTGTCCCGTTGGGCTGAAGAACGTGGGAAACACGTGCTGGTTCAGCGCAGTTATACAGGTCAGTGTCAGCCGCTGTGATTGCTTTACAATTAGAAGCACATTTGCCTATTTAATGAACCGAAAACCAACAAATGACAGTTTAATGAATTAATTTTAATTGTGTTTTACTTGATTTCATAATGCTGCCGATCATTTGATTATGGTAGTCCCACATGTGTTGCATATCTAAATGAAGTCGAGTGGTCTTGTATTGCAGTTATTAATGTAGAGATACTTCTGTTAATTGCATCAGTTTACTTAATTTAGAAAAGATGAAATGAAAAATGTGCATCTAGGTGTTGCTGGAGCATATTTAGAGTACTGAAGTAGATGAAATATTCCAAGGGACTATATAATAAACTCTTTTGAAAGAAAGAAATTAACTTTTATTCAGCAAGGATACATTAAAATGATCAAAAGTGACAGTAAAAACTTCTATGTTACAAAAAAGTTCAATGTCAACTTTGTTCATCAAAGAATAAAAAGAATAGAAATGAAGAAAAACATGTTTCTCAAGCAGCAAATCAGCATATTAGAATGATTTCTGAAGGATCATGTGACACTGAGGACTATTGATGCTGAAAATTCATCTTTGCCATCACAGGAATAAATTAAATTTAAAACTTAATTTACGTTACTTTAATTTTAGATGTAATAATTTCGCGAAATATTACTGTTTTTTCCCCATCAAATAAATGTAGCTTTGGTGAACAAAAGAGACTTCTAAAAAAATAAAAAATCTTGCCGAACTATTGAAATGTGAGTGTGTATAAACAGGGCGTATAAAAATATTAAATAACCACTTTTGCCTTAAAAGTCAAAATTATTATTTGAGATTATATTGTTCTGTTAACATCTCAAAAATGAGACAAAGCGGTGAAATTTTATTGCTTGGCTTTAAGTGTCTTAATTGCTTTTGTAAGATGCTGTTAACTGCATAATATGTTAATATTTTTATGTTATGATAAAAATATATTTTAAATTGTTTATCTGTTACGCACTACCAGTCAAAAGTATTTTCAAAAGATTTTTATTTATTAATTTTTTTTTTTTAAGAAGTCTGTTCTGCTCACCAGGCTTGCATTTATTTGATCCAAAGTACAGCAAAAACAGTAAAACATGATCCTTCAGAAATCATTCAAATATTCTGATTTGCTGCTCAAAAATGTTTTATTATTATTATAAATAAAAACAGCTGAGTAGATTTTTTTTTTTCAGGTTTCTTTGATTAGAAGGTTCAGACAAGGAGCATTTATCTGAAATAGAAATCTTCTGTAACATTTATAAATGTCTTTATCATCCTTGCTTTAAATAATAAATTATACTGACTCCAAGCTTTTGAATGGTATAATGTTACAAAAGGTTTTATTTCAGAAAATGCTGATCTTTGGACCTTTCTGTTCATCAAAGAATCCTGAAAAAATGTACTCAACTGTTTTAAATATTGATAATAATAATAATAATAATAATAATAATAATAATAAAAAGTTTAATGAACAGCAAATCAGGATATTAGAATGATTTTGAAGGATTGTGTGACACTTAAACTAGAGTAATTATGCTGACAATTTAGATTTGATCACAGGAATAAATTACATTTTAAAATGTATTCAAATAGGAAATGGTTATTTTAAATAGTAAACATTTTTCAGCATTTTACTGTTTTTGCCATACTTTGTATGAACTAAATGCAAGCTTGGTGAGCAGAAGAAACTTCTTTAAAAAAACATTTAAAAAAATATTACTGTACAAAAACTTTTTACAGGTTGTGTGTGTGTGTATATATATATTAATTTATTACATTTAATATTGCTTATTAGCATAATTGTAAGTTATTTACTATTGCCAAACAACATTAATATAGCACTTATATTTGTTAATTGCACTTATTATATTGCTTTTTTAAAACAACTTTGAATGTGACTTCAGATGCTACTGAGGCCTGATTGTTTGTGTCTGTTTTACGATGTCAGAACATGAACCATGTTGATAGCTGAGTAATGATCGCTGAGTACTGTCACATGCTGTTTACCTCCTGTGTGTAACCTGACGCCTGAAGAAGCCTCCGCTCATGTCAGAACCGCAGTCGCTCTGGCGCTCAGAGCTCTGTGGATTTATAGATCTGGACGAGGAGACACTAAATGTGTGAATCTGTCACCAAAAACAATCTGTCTGTCATTCACACAGTGAAGCTGTAGTGACACTTTAACTAAGCGTGAGAAAAACGGCAAATGCGTTTGCAGGAAACACATGCAGTCTTTTTAGTCTAACCTATCGTCACAAGGTTGTGTTGACATTAGAGCTGGTACACACTGTCCTCAAATGCTGATATTTATCTTTTTATCTATACATTTTAGTCTCTGTTTAACCTGCTGGAGTTCCAGAGGCTGGTGTTGCATTATTCCCCCCCTGCACGGATGCAGGACCTGCCCCGTAATCAGAAGGTGAGATTGCATTCCGATATCCAGCTCACATGCCATAAGAGCGTCCATTTCTCACCGAGACACACTTCCAGCAACTGTGACCTTGCTTGACCTGGTTTGAAAGCTTCAGTTGCATGCTGTGACATTATCGTACTGATTTTCACCCATCTGACCAGAGGAGCTGAAGCAGAGGAAGTGCTTTTTCAAGGTCCCTGTATTCTAGCTGTTAAACTGTCACATCGGCTACTGTGTCTGGCTCAGCAGGCTAGCTGCTGTCTGTCTGGTTTCTTTCTTCAGTATGTTCCTCTGGGGCCCCTGAGCCTGTGAACAGGGTCAGCAGACATGGCCACTAATCTGAGCTTAACCTCATCCACTGATAGAAGACCACAGAGCCCTGAATTCATCCTTTTCGCTCTTTAATGCTCGTTCGTTTCATGTGCTGGGTCAGTGGAGAAGCTCTTGCTAAAATTTAATCTATTATCAATTAAAAGTGTCCTCTGAAGAAGAAAATCCAGATGATGTGATCTCATGGAGGTTTTTATGACCCCTGTCTGACATTGAGATGTTTGTAAGGCAAAGATATCCTTACTTGAAAGCTGACAGACATAACTAATCAACTGTAATCATCCAAATCCACTCAACTATCCACCGTCATACCCTATATCAATATTAACCAGTGATACATTTTACATTTTTTATGCATTTGGCTGACATTTAATATCATGGCATTCCTTAAGAATCAAACCCATGACCTTGATGTTGCTGGCGCTATCCTCCACTGCTGCAGAAACACTTATTAATGTTTTAATTTGGTTTCCATTTGTGTTACCACAGGAGCACAGGAACCTACCTTTCATGCAGGAGCTGAGACGCCTCTTCTCTTTGTTGGTGGGTTCCAAGCGAAAGTATGTGGACCCGTCCAGGGCTGTGGAGATCCTCAAGGATGCCTTTAAGTCCAGTGAATCTCAGCAGGTAAGTTTCTGTCATTTGTAAACTATACAGTGCACCTTAACAGTGCACCTTAAAGGAGAAGTTCACTTCCAGAACAGAAATTTGCAGATAATTTACACAGAATGGTATATATATTATAGCGATATGGGTGAGATTGTGGTTGTTATTCACTGTAAAATAAGGCTTTACTGAGCTCGATGGCTCTAGCCCAAGTAGATGTAAACGAAACGCTATTGGCCATTTTAAAAAGGGGGCGGGGCTGCTGGGTATTTCCCACCTTGTCTTCCTGTTTCAGTTGAAATTACGTCAACACACAGAATAACACTGTGTGTTTCAAAGCACTTCAGTGGACCTTTAAAGGAGAAGTTCACTTCCAGAACCAAAAATTACAGATAATTTACTCACCTCGCTGTCATCCAGGATGTTCGTGTCTTTCTTTTTTTTCAGTTGTAAAGAAATTGTTTTTGAGTAAAACATTCCAGAATTTATGTACAATTTATGTACTTTCTTATCTCAAATGCTCGTTTTGTCTATTCTCTGTGATGCGCATGCGAACTCTCCGTAATCCGGGTCAATACAGTTAGGGTATGTCGAAAAAACCCATCTTATTTTCTCCTCTAACTTCAAAATCATCCTACATCGCTTCAGAAGTACCGACTCAGTGTTTACAAAGTGAGTGTGCAAAGAAGATCAAACGCCCTTTACAAAAAAAGGTAAAACCGCAATGTGGGATGATTTTGAAGTTGGAGGAAATCATGAGATGGGCATCTTTCAACATACCCTAACTGTATTGACCCAGATTCTCCTTTAAAGGTCCACTGAAGTGCTTAGAAACATGCAGCCTTATTTTATATGTTGACGTAATTTCAGCTGAAACAGGAAGACAGGGCAGGATATATCCAGCAGCTCTGCCCCCTTTTTTAAAATGGCCAATAGCGTTTTGCTTATATCTGCTTGGGCCAGAGCCATTGAGCTCAGTTAAGCCACATTTAGCAGCGAATGACAACCACAATCTCATCCATATCGCTATAATATATATACCATTCTGTGTAGAAGTCTGTTTCTTTCAAAAGCTCATTGAATGAGTAAAATGGTCATGTAAAATTACATTATGTCTTTTTTTGGTGCAAGTAGACTCATTAGTGGGCTTCAGGGAAAAATAAATTGCTACATAAATAGGCCCACTTATTGAGCAGTCAATATCTGTGGCAAAGGTCAATCTGTTTTATAGACTCTCAGCATCATAGATAAGTCTGACCTTTTTTAATATGGCACATGTGAATGTTTTTATTTTGGACACATTTTAGTGCCACATTTTCACTTTGTGAGAGCACAGATAAGGGCAAAATTGTTATTTTCTAGGACCAATGGAGACCAAGAATACATTCGTTCAGGATTTAAGTTGGTGTGTTTGTTTGTACAGCAGGATGTGAGTGAGTTCACCCATAAACTCTTGGACTGGCTAGAGGACGCCTTTCAGATAAAGGCAGAGGAGGACAGGTAAGACCGTATACATCCCACAATATCTGATGACGCTTTCACAAACGTTTTACTGCATCTCTGTGTTTCTCTGTCATATTAGTCAGAATGATGTATGACCACACCACAGATTCCACTGGAACAGACATTAATGATGATTAATGTGGTACATTAACCTGTATGACTTCAATTAGCACCGTTAAATACCCACTGAAGACAATCCACGTGTGACTCCTACAGCCAAAGGACACCGACTCCTCTAGTTCAGAACATTTCCAGCACCATGTGACTCCATGTTTGCTCTTGTTTTACACAGAGAGGGAGAGAAGCCGAAGAACCCGATGGTTGACCTGTTTTATGGCCGTTTCCTGGCTGTGGGTGTCTTGGAAGGTGAGTATTCATTGACTGTATGTGTCCTCTCTCCTAGTTAATGAAATGTGACCTTGCATAGATGTGTCATAGATGTGTAAGTGGCATTGGGGTTTTTAAGCATGACAGCACTGATCATAGCTGGTTACATACAGATTGTATAGCCTGTGGACTTTTTACCTTGTCAAGATGAAAAGTAAGCACATAGCCCTGCTTAAGACATCTTGCATATGCACTTGTTTTGTTGGCAAAATTATCAAAATATTCTTGTAAATCTATTAAAACTTCACAAAAAATGTACCATTTCTTGTTAAATTAAATACATTGCCATTCATAGAGTAAATGCAAAGTAATTGGAGTTATTGGAGTAATTGCTGCTGAATAATGTACCTGAATAATAACAAATGTAGTGCAATTCAAGTAAAGTGTGCATAACGGGACCATGCAATTGTTATTTCGCTTTCCAAGCGTTTTATGTTTGTGTACTACATAACGCATGTTTCTGGCCGAGACCAAACCTATAAAATTGGTTTGTTTGGGTATTTTTTCCTTGTCCGTGACACACTTTAACAGTGTCGTATCTATGGTTGGCGCTAAATAAAGAGGTTACACTCACAAGATTATCATTATGCAGAGTACATTGCGGGGCATATTTAAAGGCAATGATGTAAGCTTGTGTGTGTTTTTACAGGAAAGAAATTTGAGAACACTGAGATGTTTGGACAGTATCCTCTCCAGGTGAACGGCTTCAAAGATCTGCACGAGTGTTTAGAGGCAGCCATGATAGAGGGAGAGATCGAGTCTTTGCATTCTGCCGAGAACTCCGCCAAATCAGGCCAAGAGGTTTGTACAGAGCCTGTCTCTCAATATGCTCAAACATCTAAAACTGTTCCCTTTTCTAAGATATTCCTTCTGTTAGCTGTCCAATCACAATCTTTGAGGTGCAAGGAAAAAAAACAAAAAACATGTGACCTCTGACCGAAATGTTACATAATGGCTTTTCAGTCATCAGTGCTGCCCTGGGCAGATCCCTTTGCAGCTGCTTCCTGCTAATTACTTCAGCTGAGTGCAAGTAAAGAAGGAGATTCTCTGGTGTACATTATTCTGGGCACCAACGGGCTAGGATGTTAATGAAAGCCCAGCACACTGTGTGTCTCTCAGGGCTCAGAATGTGATCAGGTCACCAGTGTTCATTCCAGCTGTCAGCAAGGGAGGCGGAGCTAGGATGGGTCACATGGATGGGCTTTTCATGGAGCATGCTGGAGTTGAAATAAGAAACATTTTAAGAAACATTTTCTAAGGCAAGAAATTCTAGATTCAGAAAAATGGATCAAATCAATCAAATTCATTTAAAGACTTTAAAGCCATTTTCTCACTTTCGTCGATGACTGTATATGGACGAAGAAGACATTTGGTTTTAGTGTTGTTGTATTAATTTTGTTTTTTTTGTTTTTTTCCAGCACTGGTTCACAGAACTTCCACCAGTTTTGACCTTTGAACTGTCGAGGTTTGAGTTTAATCAAACCTTAGGCCGACCGGAGAAGATTCACAACAAGCTAGAGTTTCCCGCCATGCTGTACATGGACAGGTTAGTGCTGTCTGTTTTTAATATTATTAAATAATTTGTGTTTTTTTTTTTTTTAATTAATTTTAGTTTTTTATATGTATGTAAATTTATTTTTATTTTTATTTTTAAGTTATTTTTGTCTATACGTTTCCTTTATCATTTGGCAGTCCTTATCAAACTCAATAATATCATTGTAATATTTTTGTAATTGTTTTTTTCTTGCATTTACTTGTGTACTGAATTGTGAATGATTTTTCTTTCTTGTATTTATTTCCTTTTTTTTTTTTTGTTTTGGCTGTTTAAAGATCTTTGGTAGTATTCTAACCTGGTCTGGTGTACTCTGAGAGTTCGAAATTAAAGGATTAGTTCACTCCTGAATTAAAATTTTCTGATAATTTACTCACCCCCATGTCATCTAAGATATTCATGTCTGTCTCTCTTCAGTCAGAAAGAAATTAAAGTCTTGAGGAAAACATTCCAGGATTTTTCTCCATATAATGGACTTCAATGGGAACCAATGGGTTGAAGGTCCAAATTGCAGTTTCAGTACATCTTCAAAGGACTCTACACGATCCCAGCTGAGGAATAAGTGTCTTATTTAGTGAAACGATTGGTCATTTTCTAAAAAAAAAATAAAAGAAAATAAACATTTATGTACTTTTTGTCCACAAATGCTCACCGCTGTACTTTAGTTCAGAAAGGTAGGGTAGGGGTGAAAAACTCATTTTCTCATCCAACTTCAAAATCGTCCGACATGTTTTATGTTTTTTTTTTTTTTTTTTTTTTTTTTTTGTAAAGGGCGTTTAACTTGGCATTGAAACTGCAGTTTGGACCTTCAACCCATGTCTCAAATCCACTATATGGAGAAAAATCCTGGAATGTTTTCCTCAAAAACCTTAATTTCTTTCCGATCGAAGAAAGAAAGACATGAACATCTTGGATGTCATGGGGAAGAGTAACTTATCAGGAAATCTTAATTCAGGCCTTAAGAGCTCCAGCCCATTTTCAGCGTTCAAACTGAGTCTTTGCTTGTACCTGGACTTTAAAGTGGACTTAGACCTTTTTTGTTGTTTTTGTTTTGTTCAAGATGCCTAATCAAAAAAATAAGTATTCTGTGTACGTAACACAAAATACTTCCAGATTTCAATGAAACCGCATGTTGTGCGATTGAATGCAGGTACATGGACAGGAACAGAGACATCACACGGATAAAACGAGAGGAGATCAGAAGACTAAAGGAGCACCTGACTGTTCTCCAACAGAGACTGGAGAGGTTTGTTAACTCTATTATCTTTTGCTCTAATGTAGAGATAACTTGCTGTTAACTTGCATAGTACGAAAATCTCAGCTTTCAACATGAAAGCAGCTTTTAAGTTGTTAATGAAAAGATGAAATTCACATGCTGAGTTTTGGCGGTAATTTCCTGAAGAATGACTAAGAGGATATTGGCCGACTTTCTGTTTCATATTTCTGCTGTCAGTTTATCCACCTTATTTTTCAATGCGGAAGTAAGCTGTTTTCTTCTAATGTGAGAATAAGAGAAGAATATTGAGGTGCAGTAAATGGTAAATCTGTCTGCACTACAAACCAGTGTGCTCTTAATTTAGATAATACATAAAAATAATATGGTTTGACACACCAATTTGCAATATCAAGCAGCAAAACAAGCTGTTTTGTGCAGCTAAAAATAGCTAGACATGGATGAGACCGGAAGCCAGACACTTTAAATTTACTAATGGCCTCTCCGGCTCTTACGGGAAAAATAAGGTGGATAGAAAACAAACCCTTTTGTTCATTCGTGATTTGTTTTCCCTAACATTCTCTCTGTGACAGGTATCTGAGCTATGGCTCAGGGCCCAAGCGGTTTCCTCTGGCCGATGTTCTCCAGTATGCCATGGAGTTTGCATCCAGCAAGCCTGTGTGCACATCACCTGTGGAGGATATCGATACAACTGCTCCACCTGGTGGCACGACTGCACAGCTGCCACCTCCAGCAAGGCAAGTTTTTTTTCACCTGTTCCAAGACTGAACATGTATTTGGATTAGTTGTTTATTCTCTAATACATTTATAAGATATTAAAGTGTTTTTCTGCATGGAATTCAGCACAGGGGAACAGCCGGATGTATCTGTCCCACCCGAGGGCTCTGGCTCTGGTTCACAGGCCCAGCAGCAGCAACAACAGCAGCAGCAGCAGCAGCAACAACAACAGCAGCAACGGGTTTCAATCCATAAACCGTTCACTCAGTCTCGTGTTCCGCCGGATCTACCGATGCACCCCGCCCCGCGACACATCACCGAGGAGGAGCTGCGGGTGCTGGAGGGCTGTCTACACCGCTGGAGGAGTGAGGTGGAGAACGACACCAGGGGTACAAACACACATGCTTGCAAGCATATGTTTATACTGCTTTGGGCTTTGTACATTTACATGCTTCTCTCTGGTGTGTGTCAGATCTGCAAGCCAGTATATCTAGAATTCACAGAACCATCGAGCTTATGTATTCTGACAAGTCCATGATGCAGGTGAGATAGTTTTTGAGATCTCAAATAGTTTTCTAACAATCTCAGAAAGATTTTTATCTCGTTCATGATGGTGTTTTTCAGGTGCCGTACCGGCTGCATGCTGTTTTGGTGCACGAGGGTCAGGCTAACGCAGGTCACTACTGGGCGTACATCTTCGACCCACATCAACAGCGATGGATGAAATACAATGACATTTCAGTGACAAAGTCATCCTGGGAGGAACTGGTGCGAGACTCGTTTGGTGGATATCGCAATGCCAGCGCGTACTGCCTCATGTACATTGATGATAAAAAACCCTTCCTTATTGCAGGTAACCTTATCTGCATATGCATATTTACTTAAGTAGTCTCAGCTAATGAGTTGAGTAGTAAAATCTAAAAGCTTTTATTAAAAAAAAATTGGAATCACAATGGAAGTCAGTTTATTAATTAAAAAATAAAAATGTAAATAAATTGTTTTATAATTGCCAATAAAAAAAGTGTTTAAAATCAATGTGTTAATTAAAACATGAAATATGTGACACATAATTTTTTTTTTTAAATTTCCAAATAGATGTGTTAAAACTATTCATTAAATTATTTAATTGGCATCTTAAGAAAAATGTACACATTTTTCTTAATTTTTTCGTGATTTAAACCTCAAAATGTTTTATTGTTTTATTTTACTGTTACAACATGTTTTAAATATGTTTAAAAAAAAAATAAGTTTTTTTTTTTTTTTTTTTTTTTTTTTTTTTTTTTTTGTATCTATTTGACAATCTGAAAAGGGATGCTCCAAGTCCAGATAAACTTGTTTATTTATCTTTTTGTCTTCTGGGTGCAAAATTGTCCCCAGATATTTCCGAAATGTGATCTTGGAATCTGAGGGTGCAAAAAATCTTAATATTGAGAAAATCGCCTTTAAAATTGTCTAATCAAAAATTAAGTTTTGATATTTACAGTAGGAAATTTACAGAATATCTTCATTGAACTTGATCTTTACTCAATATCCTAATGGTTTTTGGCATACAGTGTATTTTTGGCTATTGCTACAAATACCCGTGCTACCTAAGACTGGTTATGTGGGTCAGGCTCACAAATGTGATGACAACCTCCCACTAAGGGTGTTTACAAAAAGATTTTTTTTTTTTTTTTAAGGTGTAGGGATCAGTTTCAGACTGTCTGTCATAATCATATTTGGATTTATTTAAAAAAAAAAAAAAAAGCAGGTAAGATGTGTTCTCATTTATCTCCATGTGTGTGAAATGCTGACTGTGTGCTTCTGTGTATCTCAGAGGAGTTTGATAAAGAGACAGGGCAGATGCTCAGCGGTTTGGACAAGCTCCCTCCTGATCTAAAGGAGTTTGTGGAGGCAGATAACAAGCTCTTTGAGAGGGAGATGGAGGAGTGGGACGCTCTACAAGCACGCAAACTCCAGCAGGAGAAACTGGCATTGGCCGCCGCCAGTGTGGCCGCCCAGCCCATGAGCACTGAACCCTGCCCACCAGACAACACAGGTGAGTTGTCTGAATCTGTAGCCATACCGTCTGAAACAGAACACTGTTTAGAGTCCCATCCTCAGGAGACGAGAGCAGTGGGTTTATTGATTTATTTACTGTATTTTACACTGCTGCCACAGAGATCTAATATAAACATGCTATTTTCTTCCCAGCTGTTTACCTTCATAGACATAACTGACTGTTTTTGTAACTTAGGTGTTTTAATGTAAACTAGTGTGTTTTCGACAGTTTAAGCGCAATAAGACATGAAAGAGAACTTGGTACTCAAATGCCGTGTGACCGCTGCTTCCTGTGTGCGTGCTTCGGATGTGTGCGCTCAGAAAGCCCTGTATCAGAAGTTTAAACTAATATGGTTCAAAACGCATGATTTCAGCGCAATAGACATGGTAATCAAAAGCAAACAGATGTTTTTTAACACAGTATTTGAGGAACGAGCTGTAAAGGCATAGCCCTATTCTGGAAAAGGTTTTTTTTCCTATTTTTCCACTCAAAATAGGCATTTTCAAAAATGATATGTGTATTTTGAGCTGAAACTTTACAGACACATTCACACGTGGGACTTGTATTACATATTGTAAAAAAGAAGAGGCATAATAGGTCACTTTTAACTCATGGAAACTTTCTTCTCTGCTCCCTCAGCAGCCCCTCAGCATGACCCAGAGTACATGGAGCAGCAGTCACCCACCGGAGACTCCAAGCACCTGCAGGAGGACACGGAGAGAGCCATCAGCAAAGCTGCGGCTGAGCATGATGAGAAGAGTCCAGAGGCCCTGCTCAACACAGTAAGAAATGCATAAACACATCATGAACCAGGTCTGAGTGCTTCAGATGGTTCTGGAGACTCTTTAAAGGGTGTGTTTAGAAAGTTCTGCTGTGCTGCGGTTGGATGTAGGGAAAGTGTCTACAAATGAGAAGAATTGCCAGTAGGATTAAACTGTGTGTATTTCTTTAAGATGTGAAATGTTTGTTAGTTTTCATCTCATACTGTTCATGCTTTTTCATCTGTCTTATAAATACACTGGACTTTGGGTATTTGGTTCTGATCACTCAGATATCCAAAAAAAAGTAGCTTTTTATCCATGTTGTGTTGCATTTGCGCTTTGCTTCATCCATCTGAATAATGTGCAGTTTTTAAAAAAATATATAATTATGCAAATGAAGATCTTCATTCGTTATATTACTCATTAACCACTGTAGATAGAGAAGTGTGTGTAGCTTTAGCAGATAAGGTACTGTGGGTTTTGCTGACACTTGAAACTGGATTTAAACCAGACTCCAATATTTTAGTACTGATACTGATGAAAAGTAAGTAGTGCTGTCAAAATATCATTTAAAGGGATAGTTCACCCAAAGGTGAAAATTCTGTCATTAATTACTCACCCTTATGTCATTCTAAACCTGTAAGACCTTTGTTCATCTTCAGAACACAAATTGAGATGTCTTGATACTCTCCGGATCGCATGTCAAAGACCGGCACAGAATAGAGGAAGTTGTTAAAGTCGTAATTTTGGTTTTCTTTGCACACAGAAAGTTTTCTCGTAGCTTCATAAAATTACCGTTGAACCACTGATGTCACTTGGACTATTTTAACAATGTCCTTACTATCGTTCCGGATTTTGAACATGTTGCCATCTTTGCAGGGTCAGAAAACTCTCAGGATTCATCAAAAATATCTTACTTTGTGTTCTGAAGATGAACGAAAGTCTTATGGGTTTGGAATAACACAAGGGTAAATAATTAATGACAGAATTGGGTGAACTGTCTCTTTAATGTCAATAATTTATTATATATATATAAATATATTTTTGTAGATGAAGCACATTGTTTTTTAAGAAGAAAACAAAGCTGTAATTTTTAAAATTATTTATGTGTATTGTGTTCATTTGTTATTCATCAATAATTAAAATGTGTTAATTAAAAAAATATATATATTTTTTGTAAGTGACATTAAGTTATGTTTAAGGAGAGAAAGCAATAGTACTTTGTAAAACAATCTGTATGTGTAGAGTTTTGCAACTCTAGTTTATCAGAATTTATAATATGTTCATTAAAGTTTGAATTAAATATATTTAATAGTGTTTTTTTGCTGAAACAGATTGAGTTCTGTTTGAGGAAAGAAAGCAGAATAGTACTTTGTACAGTAATTTGTATGTGTTGGGTTTGGTAGTTCATTTGTAATTCATCAATTATAAATATAATGTTATTTAAAACTACAATTAAAATATATTTAATTAATTGTTTTTGTTTAGCAGAAACACCAGTTTTATGGAGAGAAAATATATGTATTTTTAAAAATAATTTGTATGTGTTGTGTTCAGCAATTAATTTGTAGTTGTATTTATATATAACTACAACAATAGTTATAATATATAATTATAATAATAACAATAATTATATGTAATATATATTAATTAGAGTACACAGGCATTTTATTCCACATGTACTTTCTCCTATCCCAGTTTAATATAAAAATTAACTTAGTGATTCATAAGCTGTCTCGGAGGTTGCATTTATCATCCGTCATCGAGCTTGTCTCATTTCAGAAGTCAAAATGAGAGAAGCAGTGATTCCTCTGATATGGCAAAAAAGGTTTGGGGCGAAGCTATTTGTTTGTTCAGCCAATCAGAAACATTATCCCAGTTGACACTGGTGACTGGCTTTAAAATACCAAATCTGGTTTATAACAAACCAGGACCATTTATATCCATGATCTCATTGAGATATTAATAATAGTGGTAATATTAATAATAAATAAATAAGTTGAACTGGATTAGTTTACCCACAAGGACATGCTCTCTCAGATCTTCTGGCCCACTTTCTCTTTCGGCGAGCTTTTTTTTTTCTCTCTTTCTGTCTCTCGTAGTCTCAATCACCACATCCCGACAGCGAGGTGACCTCTGACCCCTGTCCTCCCCTTGACCCTGAGCAGGACGACTCCGCCTCCTCTCCGCCCGCACCTCAGCGGGTGGTGGAGGTGGCCATTCCTAATGTAGGAACCTTCGTCATTCAGTCGAAGGAGGGAGGTTATGATGATGAGGTAGAGTCTCAGAAGGCGTTCGGTCGTGAGCGTGCAGCCCTAAAACTCCCAGCATCCCGTTCACAACCTGCTCTGACATGCCAAACCCATTTTAGATTAACATTATATGCAAGTGAACTCCCAAACTACTAACATTGCCCCCGGTAAAACGACACAAATTAGGAGACGTCCTGTTCTGCCTGACTTTCTTTTTTTTCCTTCATGAAGCATGTAGCGCAAGCTTCAAATCATCGTGTTGTTTATTTTCGCTTTAATTTACCATCTACGCAGCTCACTATGGTGTTTGTTACTTATTTAAAGAAGCATATTAACCTGCATGATGATCCTGTTTTGATTGTTTAATCATCTTCAAGGCTGCGGGCATGATGTCGAATTAGCTTTTTTTGTTCTAAGCTTATTCGTCTACTTCAATGGGTTGGCTTGAGTTCGTTCGCTGGTGGCTGAGCTGTGGTTTGATTGGCATGCAGACTGGCCAATGAGAGTTTTGGAGGTGTGGCCGGTGTAGTAATATCCTTCCCTCCTTGGGCAGGCGATGATGACCCCAAACATGCAGGGTGTCATAATGGCCATTGGCAAATCCAGGAGTGTTTATGACAAGTGTGGGCCTGAAGCAGCGTTCTTCAAGGTACTTGACCTGCTGCATGCCACACCCCCCGTGCATCTCATTAGCTCTTTGACCACACCTCCTCCCCTCTAAGCATCTCATTATCTCTCTGAGCTCACTTTTTACACCACAGGCTATGGAAAACCCTCCGCATCCTCTTTTATTATGCAGATAAGGTTCTTCATTCATTATATTATTCATTATCTATGGTAAATAGAACAGTGTGTGTAGGTTTTGTTGACAAATAAGATTGGTATCAATAGCGATGAAACGAAATTAGTGTTCTCAACATAAAATTCAATGTCAGTAATTTGTATTTATTTATTTGTTTATTTACTTAGTTAGTAGTTGATTTATTGTAGGTGATAGGCATACGGTTCTGTTTAAAGAAAAAAAAACGATATTCATTTGTAAAATAATTTCTTGTTTGACAATTTGTAAATCATCAATAATTGTGATGTTAATTAAAAATAATTAATTGATATAAATATAATAGAAATATTTAAATATAAATATTATATTATAATTTATATTATAGTTGATGTTTTTTTTTTAGATTAAGCATTTTTGTTTAAAGAGAAGATTTTTTTTATTTTGTAATTAAGTAATTTGTGAATAAAATAGAATGTGTTGGGATTTTATAATGCATCAATAATAATAAAGTAAATGTATTTAATATATATATATATATATATATATATAAAAAAGAACAATATTATATATATATATATATATATATATATATATATATATATATATATATATATATATATATATATATATATATATATATATATATATATATATATATATATATAAATATAATAATAATAATAATAATAATAATAATAATTTGATTATAATTATTATGTTAATTAAAATATAATTAAATTATATTAATATATTAATAAATATTTTTTGTAGATGAAACATTCCATTCTGTTTAAAGAGAGTGAACAAAGTCTTTTGTTAAAAAAAAAAAACATTGTATGTGTCGGGATTTTCATCAATTCATCAATAATTTTATTTATTTAACATTCCCACTGCGCCTTTCAGATCAGGTACTGAAATGCAATTCTTTGCTGTGTATTATAAAGGATTTTTCTTTTAAACTTGGTATCTTGGTATCTTTGGCATCTTAGGCTATGCAGTATTTTGTACTTCACACAACTTAGTAAAAGTTGAGTATTAATTAAAACTTTAAAGACTCCACTAAAGATTTAAAGATTAAAAATCCATTAAAAAGATTACTCCATTTTAAGACATTTAAGATCATCATTTATAACAGCAAGTGGTAAGTGACAATTGTCTATTATCTATTTGACTTTTTAAACATTCTGTCAAGCGTCTACAGATGAAAAATAGCCTTTCGGCTAATTGTGGAGCATATTAATGTGCATTTCTTATGTAAACAGTTAATGTTGTACATTACTGTAAACAGCAACGTAAATTAAACTTAATATTTCATTGGCAGATCTCTGTAGGCCTCTGTTTAATGTTTTTCCACTTGTTGTCCAGCTGTTTATTTTCACTCTGCACGCAGGCTGTTGTTTCTACAATTGAAGATGTTTGTCACATACACGACCACATGCACCAAATCAGTCATTACTTTTTGTATCTTCTTGTGTAGTTGGAAAGATTCAGTTATCTTGCTCATTTGCATTTTTGTTTAAGTCCTTAAACACAGCCATCGCTACATATCTCTAACTCTTTTGGTTTCTTTCCCACTGTCTCCCAATTTCTTTCTGTCTTCAACAGGCGATGAAAGTAGAGTACACTCGTTTACTGAGGTTCGCTCAGGAGGACACACCCCCCGAGAGGGATTACCGACTGCAGCACGTCATTGTTTACTTCATTCACAACCAGGCACCCAAAAAGATTGTGGAGAGAACTCTTCTCATGCAGTTTGCCGACAGAAACCTTGGCTTTGATGAGAGGTACGGTCATATGAATACACTGTGTGCAGAATTATTAGGCATGTTGATATTCTGGTCATATTTTTTTTCCAAACACATTTTACCAATTCCAAACCACATCAGTCTTAGTAACTACTGTTAATTTTGTATTTAATCATTTATATGTGATGTATAATTGTCCGTGAAGGCTGGAAGTGAAAAACTCCTTATATTCAGGTGTGCAGGATTATTAGGCATGTTTTCGTTTACAGCTAAAATGAGCCAAAAAAGATATTTAACCCAGACTGAAAAGTCCAAATTATTAAATGCCCATGAGAAGAATGCAATACTAATGCATTACAAGAATTTGCAAAGTTAAGGTTTGACCATTGGACAGAGAAATGCTTGTTGAGTCTGCATGGTCAGAAAAAACAGGTGGAGAAGAAAAGATGCATGTTAACTGCAAAAGAATTAGGAATTAAGGTGAAGAATTAGGTGTGACACCATCAGGAACCGTTTAGTCTCCAGCGCCACCATTTTCCAGAACTGCAACCTACCTGGAGTCTTCAGAAGTGCAATGTCAGGTTCTCAGAGACTTTGCTTGGTAAAAAATCCTAAAAAATGCCCCTTACTTAATAAGAATAACAAGCTGACGTGTTGTGAAATACATGAAGACAGTTTTTTTATATGCTTTAGAGACAGATAAGTTGAGAGTGACTCTTGAAGGACAAGCATCACATCCTCTTGTGCCTCTGATTCAAGAATTTATCTTCCAAAATCTGGCAGTAAGTTTTGGGAGTTCATGTTTAGTCTCTTATCCTGAAAAGTCTGACTTGCAGAGATGGACTAAAATGAACTCCCAAAACTTACTGCCAGATTTTAGAAGATAAATTCTTGAATCAGAGGTACAAGAGGATGTGATGCTTGTCCTTCAAGAGTCACTCTCAACTTATCTGTCTCTAAAGCATATAAAAAAACTGTCTTCATGTATTTCACAACACGTCAGCTTGTTATTCTTATTAAGTAAGGGGCATTTTTTAGGATTTTTTACCAAGCAAAGTCTCTGAGAACCTGACATTGCACTTCTGAAGACTCCAGGTAGGTTGCAGTTCTGGAAAATGGTGGCGCTGGAGACTAAACGGTTCCTGATGGTGTCACACCTAATTCTTCACCTTAATTCCTAATTCTTTTGCAGTTAACATGCATCTTTTCTTCTCCACCTGTTTTTTCTGACCATGCAGACTCAACAAGCATTTCTCTGTCCAATGGTCAAACCTTAACTTTGCAAATTCTTGTAATGCATTAGTATTGCATTCTTCTCATGGGCATTTAATAATTTGGACTTTTCAGTCTGGGTTAAATCTCTTTTTTGGCTCATTTTAGCTGTAAACGAAAACATGCCTAATAATTCTGCACACCTGAATATAAGGAGTTTTTCACTTCCAGCCTTCACGGACAATTATATATCACATATAAATGATTAAACACAAAATTAACAGTAGTTATTAAGACTGATGTGGTTTGGAATTGGTAAAATGTGTTTGGAAAAAAAATATGACCAGAATATCAACATGCCTAATAATTCTGCACACAGTGTATATTTTTTTTGTTGTTAATATTTTATTTAATTTTATTTTAGAATTTAAATCATTTTTACTGGATTGTACAGTACATCAGATTATAAGGATTCAGACAGCATAAAACTACAGATTTAATTTTATTTTATTCCTACAGACTCTAAAGCATCTCTCTAAAATTCAAGCAAGTGCTAAATAAAATTAGTGCTTTTGAGTCTGTTTTTTTTAATATTACTCTATTATGTAATTTAATTTTTATCTTTCATCAAAGTTTTACTTGAGTCTACATCAGATCTTAAGGATTCTATACAGACATAAAACTACAGTTTTTATTTTATTGTATTTTAATTTAGTTTAGTTTATTCCTACAGACTGCAAAGCATCTTCTAAAATTCAGGCAAGTGCTAGATAAAATGACTGCTTTTAAGTCTGTTTTTTTTTATTTTATTAAAATTCAATTTTATTTTATTTTTCATCAAGTTTTTACTTGATTCTTCATCAGATCATAAGGGTTATACACTGAACAAAACTACAGTTTTATTTTATTTTGTTTTATTTTATTGTAATTTATTACTTAATTTAATTTTTTTTTCTACAGACTGCAAAGCATCTCTCTAAAATTCAAGCAATTGCTAAATAGAATGACTGCTTTTGAGTCAGTTTTTTTATTTCATTAATATTTAAAATTCATCATGTTTTAACTTGATTCTACATTGGATCATAAGGCTTCTTTATAGACAAAACAAATTTTTAATTTATTCTATTTTATTTTATTTTATTTCTACAGACTGCAAAGCATTTCTAAAATTATTGCTTTTGAGCCTGTTTTTTATTTTATTCTATTCTATTAATATGTCTATTAATATTTTTCATAAAATTTTTACTTGATTCTACAGCAGATCATAAGGCTTCTATACACACAGCACAAAGCTACAGTTTTCATTTTATTTTATTAAAATTGTATTATTTGAAGGCACAAAAAAAAAGATCATGACTTAATGAGATGGGTTTTTTTCTAGTTATGCTTCACTCTAAAATATTTCGGCAGCTAGAAATAACTCTTCGGTCTTTATAAAATTTGTTTAAAAATGCAGTAAAGCAACTTCAAAAATTATGCCGATTCATTGGTCAAAAGCTGTGGAATTTTAACAAACGTATATTGATGTTTTGTGCAAAAAATCCTCTTCTTTTTTTAAGCTGAAGTGTCCAACTTTTTTTTTAACAAGCTTTCTAACAAGTTTGGCTCTGAAACGCCCTTTAACTTCACCTCTGAATGGCGATTGTATCATACAGTTAGTTGAGCATCAAATTGACAAATATGAAAGACAAGCATTAGCCACACACAATGCCATAGCTTGACAGGACCGCCTCACTGATAACTGATTGATTTTAGAAGAAGTGAACCCTCTTCCAAAGGCCAGTTCCGTCTCGAGCCTCCCAGACTGACACAGACAGTGATTATCAGCTCGTCACAGCAGCCGCTGCTGTTTCTGATCATTGTGTTACCAAACAGCTTCCTGTCTGCACGCCCAAAAGGCTTTTGTCTCGCTGCACATTCTTGTGTGTCTCCAGAGCAGACAGCACGCTCTGGTGAGGAACATGATCCATATTCATAAGCAAATTGATTTCTTTCTCCTCTATTTTGAGCGAGGTAATTAGATTGATGTGAGTGTGGCCCCAGATGCGACGCTCTCTTTTCATTTTGTTTTGGGTAATAAAGTATGATTCATGGCCAGAGGACGCAGCTCGTTCCTGAGAGCATCTCATGAGTCACGCCTGAGCTCTAATGTGGCGGCCCTGTTCTTCCCTGCAGGTGTAAGAGCATCATGAAGGTGGCACGTGCTAAACTGGAGCTCATTAAGCCTGACGAGGTGAACATGGAGGAATACGAGGTGAGCGAAGTGTTTCCTGTTCAGGTTTGGCCGCTGTTTGAAATTGAATTGTGAATGATCAGTCAGTTTCGGAATTAAATTGAACTGAGGTTGGAAACAGGATGCAGAATCGGCATTTGAATTATGCATTTGTGGTTTTGTTCTAAAACTGTTGAATTTCTGTAAAATTACAATTTAGTAAATAATTCTTCCTGTTGTTCCAATTAAAATTCAGCTTCAAGTGGGGCATGGTCATTTCAAGTAAAAGTAATTATTATGAAAAAATATGCAATTACATATAAGGAAAAAAGACAAGAAAATACAAGAATAAAAGTAAATAAATAAAGTAAATATATACTCTGACCAAAATTCTAAACACAACACTTTTGTTTTTGCCCCCATTTTTCATGAGCTGAACTCAAAGATCGAAGACTTTTTCTATGCACACAAAAATCCTATTTCTCTCAAATATTGTTCACAAATCTGTCTAAATCTGTGTTAGGGAACACTTCTCCTTTGCCGAGATGATCCATCCACCTCACAGGTGTGGCATATCAAGATGCGGATTAGACAGCATGATTATTGCACAGGTGTGCCTTAGGCTGGCCACAATAAAAGGCCACTCTAAAATGTCCAGTCAGTATCTGGTGTGACCATCATTTGCCTCATGCAGTGCAACACATCTCCTTCGCATAGAGCTGATCAGGTTGTTGGTCCACTCCTCTTCAATGGCTGTGCGAAGTTGCTGGACATTGGCAGGATCTGGAACACGCTGTCGTATACGCCGATCCAGAGCATGCCAAAAATGCTCAATGGGTAACATGTCCGGTGAGTATAAAGAACTGGGATGTTTTCAGCCTCCAGGAATTGTGTACAGATCCTTGCAACATGGGGGCGTGCATTATCATGCTGCAACATGAGGTGATGGTCATGGATGAATGGCACAACAATGGGCCTCAGGATGTCATCACGTTATCTCTGTACATTCAAAATGCCATAAATAAAATGCGCCTGTGTTCGTTGTCCATAACATACGCCTGTTGACATCAGCAAACCGCTCACCAACACAACGCCATACACGCTGTCTGCCATCTGCCCTGTACAGTGAAAACCGGGATGCATCTGTTAAGAGAACACCTCTCCAAAGTGCCAGACGCCATCGAATGTGAGCATTTGCCAACTCAAGTCGGTTACAATGACGAACTCCAGTCCGATCGAGTCCCAGATGAGGACAACGAGCATGCAGATGAGCTTCCATGGGACGGTTTCTGACAGTTTGTGCAGAAATTCTTTGGTTATGCAAACCGATTGTTGCAGCAGCTGTCTGGGTGGCTGGTCTCAGACAATCTTGGAGGTGAAGGTGCTGGTGTGGTTACACGTGGTCTGCGGTTGTGAGGCCGGTTGGATGTACTGCCAAATTCTCTGAAAGGCCTTTGGAGACGGCTTATGGTAGAGAAATGAACATTCACGGGCAACAGCCCTGTTGGACATTCCTGCAGTCAGCATGCCAATTGCATGCCCCCTCAAAACTTGCGACATCTGTGGCATTGTGCTGTGTGATAAAACTACACATTTTAGAGTGGCCTTTTATTGTGGCCAGCCTAAGGCACACCTGTGCAATAATCATGCTGTCTAATCAGCATCTTGATATGCCACACCTGTGAGGTGGATGGATTATCTCAGCAAAGGAGAAGTGCTCAGTAACACAGATTTAGACAGATTTGTGAACAATATTTGAGAGAAATAGGCCTTTTGTGTACATACAAAAAGTCTTAGATCTTTTAGTTCAGCTCATGAAAAATGGGGGCAAAAACAAAAGTGTTGCATTTAGAATTTTGGTCAGTGTAATACATTAATATTATATAATAAATAAATAAATAAATAATATATAATGATAGAATTATATAATATAGAATTAAAATACAAAATAAATGTTAAAAATGCATTTTTAGATAATTTATCCATCTCTTTCTCTCTCTCTCTCTCTCTCTCTCTCTCTCTTGATGCATTTTTAACATATTTATTTTGTAAATTTATTATATATTATATCCTTATATCATTATATATTATTTGGTAATAAATAATTAATAGATAATTTATATATAATTTATATAAATATAATCATATAATAGTACATAATAAATATATATAGTTTATTTTTTATTCAAAATTATTTATTACCAAATAATACGTAACTCCTATTATTTGATATAATCAATGCCACCTTTTGCAGGAAATTGTATTTGTTTGAACACCAAAAAAACAAAAGAGGACTTAGATTTTCCCAAATTCCTTACAACAGGGACAAGGAAGCAGTTTGCATGTTCTGATTACATCATGTTTTTTAAATATAATTTTTTGGCACAGATGTGGCATCAGGATTACCGGAGATTCCGTGACACAACAGTGTTCCTGTTGATCGGCCTGGAATTATTCTTAAAGAAAAGGTGAAGCTTTTGGTTTTTTTTTGGACTTTTCTTTTCTTATAAGATGGACATTGTCTCTGTCGAGACAGATGAAATGTACAGATACAGATATTACGTTTCTATAATTTCACCACTAGATGGCAGTATAATCTGCTTTATCAGCTCTAGGTTGCCACAGTTATTGCTTCAAGAAACATTTATCATGTAACCTTTTCCTTATATTTCATTAGGATTTAAATGTATCTTTTTAATTATATATTTAAATCAAAAAGCCATATTAATATCCTCTTTTCACCTATTTTATTGCAGTTACGTGGAAGCATTGATGTACCTGATCTATGCCTATCAGTACAACAAGGAGCTCCTGGCAAAAGGGCTGTACAGAGGCCACAATGAGGAACTGATCGCCTATTACCGCAGAGAGTGCCTCCTAGTAAGTGAATCAACCACCTCCTATTAACCCGGATCTGCGACTAGCTCAAACTGTGCTCCTAACAGCTCTCAGATCAGTGTTATTCGTGCCACTGCACACGCTTTCCTGTAAACATTGTTTCTGACACCAGTGACTGGAACAAATCTGGTTAGCATTTCATAGCAGAGTGCATTAAGGGCAATAGTTTAAATATATGTGGTTTTGCAAATACAATTATGAATAAACATTTTATCTTTCAAGTCCAAAATGCCGTTTTCATTTCCTGTCAAAGTTTCGCTTGGGGGAAGGAGCGTTTTTCATACTTTTATGGCATTTGGATTCACTTTAGATTTAAAAGCTGAAAGTTGAAGCTTCTATTTGTTGCTGTAAATCAACTGGAATAAACATTTGCTTTGTCTTCGCCATTCTCCCCATATATGTACCCGGTGACCCCCGCACGGCCATTGTGCACGTAATATAATCATCAGTCTTGGAATAGGAAGCATACTGCGCTCAGTGCATAAACACATTAGCGGGAAGCACGTCGTTGTCCTTGTTTCACCTTTCACGAGGACTTGACTTCATCTCAGGCAGTGCTGTTTACCCTCTGCTCGCTTTAATTGAAAATACTGCTAACATTGACATAGCTAATGTACTGCAATGTTTTTCTTTTGCGTATTCTAGCTAGTAGCTCATTCCAGTTGAGTGGCGAGAGGGGTTAGAGAGTTTACCTGTCGCATTTGAAGTTTGAGAGTGCTTAATAGCATAGCAAAGAACATCAGCCTTTTGCGTCAAAAGTCTCGGACGTGGAGGATGTTTTGTTGAAGGGGAAGCGTTTACTGTGATTCTGTTTATTGATTTTTGTGGGCTCTTTTTGTGTGTCTCACAGAAGTTAAACGAACACGCGGCTGCCCTCTTTGAGACAGGCGAGGAGGCTGAGGTGAACACGGGTCTGAGCATCATGAATGAGCTGGTGGTGGCCTGTATTCCACTGCTGCTTGTGGATGAAATGGAGGAGAAAGACATGGTAGCCGTCGAAGACATGAGAAACCGATGGTGCTCATACCTGGGACAGGAAATGGAGCGTAAGTCTTTGGGTTGGAATTTCAGATATATTCTCAGGGTCACAATCAAATCAATTCTTGATTTAGAAATCAAATTTCGATTTGGTATATTCAAAAATAACACTTCAGAAGGTTCTCGATGTTAGCATTCAATGTGAGTCTCAGTTATTTTTCAATTATTTTTCTATAATTAACTTTATGGACCAATTTAGAAAAATGTATTGTTGTAACTTTGGATGTCAGAAACAGAATGCAAAACATTTTTATAGAATACTGTCCAATAAAGTGCATTCATCCATTATAAAAAGTACCTGAGACAGCTCCGGCCTCTTGTAGCGAGTCAATGTGTTTTTGTAAGAAAAATATCCATATTTAAAACGTAGTAATCACTTTAATCTAGCTTGCACCAACTGGTCATACACAGAAGCAGCTTCGGATGGATCAAGTAGAACGTCTGCGATGTGCATGCACCAGTCAGAAGTGACGAATGCGAACGCACCATGGAGAAACCAAAGCAGAAGAACGGTCACGAATTAGAAGTATAAAACGAGGATTTGTAAACAAAAATGTTGGAGGATTTCGATATAAGCCAAAAGGAGACTGGTTTTCCTTTGCTAAAGTAAGGAAACTGCTTCCTTTGTTCCTGTAAACAAACGTTGGTTTGTGTGAGACTCACCGGTGCAAGAAACACCAGCGTCCTACGTCATCTGCCCGGAACGGCTTGCGTGTACAACAGTGAGCACAAGCTAGATTAAAGTGATTTATTACATTTTGAATATGGATGTTTTTCTAACAAAAACACATCGTTTTGCTATGGAAGGCCTGTATTCACCCCCTGGAGCCATGTCAGGCACTTCTTATTATGGGTGGATATGCTTTATTTGGACTTGTTTTGGACTGATAAAGAGAAACACCCGGCTATTGCCATAATGGGCTAATTTTCATTTTTGGGTTAACTATCCCTTTATTTTATTTAATCAGTAAGTACAAATAGAAAAATAAGAGACAATATGGTGTCATATTGTTAAACCAGTGTCAAAATAAGCCATATTTGGCACAGAAGCTGCATCTGAAGTGACTTAAATTTATTGGTTTTTAATACACCTAAAAAGTGGCATAAATGCATTTACGCTGCATAAATAGTACTTTTGTTTTGTTTTGTTTTCAATAATACGGAATGATTTTAAAAATGAATACTTTAAAGAGATAGTTCACATAAAAATGAAAATTCTGTCATTCATTTCTCAACCTCATGTCGTTCCAAACCTGTAAGACCTTGTTGATCTTCGGAACACAAATTAAGATATTGTTGATGAAATCCGAGAGCTCTCTGAGCCTGCATAGACAACAATGCAACTACCATGTTTAAGGCCCCAAAAGGTAAAATAGTCCATGTGACATCAGTGGTTCAACCTTAATATTTGTGAAGCTACGAGAATATTTTTTTATGTGCAAAGAAAACAAAAAGTAATGACTTTATTCAAGAATTTCTTCTCTTCCCTGTCAGTCTTAGATGCGTGTTTATGAGAGTAACAGTAATTGCGTGGTAGTCGCATTGCTGTTGATGCAGGGCCACAAAGCATTGGATTTCATCAAAAATATCTTGTGTTCCGAAGATAAAGTCTTAGGGTTTGAAATGAAATGTGAGTAATTAATGACAGAATTTTCATTTTTTGGGTGGACTATCCATTTAAATGAGCAAGTCATTGAATCATTCATTCAAACAATTCATTCAAAACAGCAAATTCGTTAAGAAAAAAGCAAGTCACTGTCTGCATCTGAAATCACATACTTCCTTACTATTAAGTAGGCAAAATAAAGTACTGTGTCAGAATTCAAAGATTCAAAGATTCAAAGAACAGGATCTGGATGACTTACTACTTCCACTGAGATTCCCTTAGTGTGCATTCAGTAGACACTTTACTATCCCATGAGGCCAGGGGAGAGGGGTTTTTTTTAGTGGTAGTAAGAGACATTGACAACATAACGAATGTAATACATTCATACTATATATAACACACTTTTTTAACAGTCACAAAGTAATTGACTTACCAAATTAATTACTGAAGAACATCCACTGTCTTTATGAACGGGGTCATTGAATCACTCAAATCGTTCTTAATCGCAGATTTACTCAGGAATTGAGTACTGTAACTTGCTCAGAGAAATGCAGTGAATCTGCTCCTACATCATGTTTTTTGTTTGGTTTTTGTGAGTGTGCGCTCTCGGAACTTTCCGGGTGCTGTACTGCTCTCGCAATTGACTACTTCTACCTTCTTTGTTCCAACCCATTCTGTTATTAGCTTACATTTGTGAATTGATTCATATCGGTAGAAGATTTTTTTTGCCCCACCTTACAGATATTTTATTAACTGTTTGTGTTCCACACATCAACACAAACTTCTCTCATTTTCTTCTCCAGCTAATCTCCAAGAGAAGCTGACCGACTTCCTGCCCAAGCTACTCGACTGCTCAACCGAGATTAAAAGCTTTCTTGACCCTCCCAAACTACCTTCATACTCCACGCTGGAGCTGTGCGAGCGTTACGGCCGGGTCATGACGTCACTCACCCTAAGTCGAACCCCGGCAGACGGCAGATGAGCTGCGCAGACTTCATCTCCCCTCCACTAACACACGCCTTCCTTAAAGCAGGGCTTTCCCAAACCTACCGACCTTTCCTTTCTCTTTTGCTGCTAGAGATTTTACCTTTATCCTTATCGGTATTATTAATATTATTTTGAGGATTCTGTTATATTTTAAAGCTAATGCAACCGTAAGAATGGTGTGAAACTGAGTGGAGACGAAGTAGCAGCATTAGAAGGGTAGTTCACTCAAAAATAAAAGTTTTGTCATCATTTATTTACCTCATAAGAAAAGGAGATGTCTAGCAGGACATTCAAGCTGCTGGGACAAGAAGAAAGTCATATGAGCTCTAAACTACTTGAGGGTAAATAAATGGTGGTGAATTTTCATTTTCAAGCGAACTATTTCTTCAAAGCAAAGATTGGTATAATGGTGGTGCTTTGGACATTGGCGCATGCAGCTTTAGCTTTGTGAAACGAGGTTGAGGATTCATTTCAGTATTTTGTTTTACTTTAGTTTTATTTTCCCTCATCATCCCTTTTCACATAAGAAGCGGATCAACCTGCCGCATCGCCCTCAGTTTGTTACAGTGTTACTGCATTTTGTTTTGTTTCGTTTTGTTTTTTTTTTTTTTCTAAGGACGGTGAGTCAAAAAGCTGGAGCCTCTCGGACGGGTCTGCGGACCTGGCGACTGGGACTTTAACACAAGTTTTAAGTGCTGTGGTTGGCAGCCATGGGACATACTGTGGCTTGTTAATACATTGAGAGAATAAAGTTTTATTTATGGCTCTTTTAGGCCAGATACATATTTTTTTAAATGTTCCTAATCTTTATTGAACTTTGCATTGAATGAAACTGTGCTGTGCTGCTTTGGGTATCTCAAAGAGAACAGAGTATGTTTTCCCCATGGACTCGGAGAGATTTGACTGCATCTGAATACTTTTTAGACTCTTCCTGAGTTTGGTTTACCATGAGAAGTTCGTAGATACAAAAAAGCAAGGTATTGAGTAAAAAGGCACAAACACTACTGCTTTCCCAAAGAAAACTAATGAGAACACAGTACTATACTGAATCTGTCTTTCACAGTCCATCGCTGTGCATTCGTAGTATAATGTGCAGAGTGCATTGTTTTAAGATAGCTTCAAGGGGGATTTGATGCCAAGCATCAACTAGAACTGAAAGTTTAGCATTAACACTGGTGGAAAATTCCTGAATGGATGCACTCAGCATTACCATTGTACATAATTACACCCTTATGTTTGTGTCAAAAAGTGTTTTTTTTTTTGTTTTTTGTTTTTGATCAGAGCAGCTTGTTCAGCGCATATGACTTTAAAGGCTATTAAACAAAGCTGACACAAATAAACAAACCAAAACCCACTGTAAATGCATGATTCTCTCTGATTTAATGCACTGATATACAAGTGAATGTCTTGGGGGAGGGGTCTATGACAGTGACCACGCCTTCTTCACGTTTGGCCACACCCACTGTGTTATTGCACGGCTGTAAATTATTGTTTGTTGCAGTTTTTGTCTTTTCGTAGCTCTTCTGGACACCATGGTACATTTGAACAGTTCTAAGAAGCCTTCTTTAACATCTGAAAGCAGGGATAGGCTTTCTAGGAACAGTTTTATTGTATTAGATTTCTGCCAGAGCCGTGCACCCAATGACCCACTTTATAGAGAGAAATAAGGTCACTGGATGGCGAGATGCAGAGCAGTCACTTTATCACGAGATTAACCAAAGACTTGTTTGCTAAACAGAAAGGAATGAATGGAATGACTGAAGGCAGTAAATACAGTTTCTTCGAAAATGTGGATTAACTGCATACAGTAATCTATTACCAAGATCCAGCCTTGAAGACATCATTACTGTACATGTACATAAAGGTGAAGGTAAGCAAATGTGTTAAGCTGCATTCGTTTTTTAAATTTAATATCTGTGTGTAGGTATTTGACAGTGTTTTTTTTTCAGGTAAAATTATAATTACAATAAAAAATACATTACAACTGATTTTGGTAAAGTAATATTAAGCTCATTGTTTCGTTTTAAACATATTATTGTGTGAGAATCGTGTAAGATAAATAATTATGAACGCAGGAGACGTTACACATGACGTCAATTTGGCGCGAAACTGATGTGGTCAGCGCTGATTTGAAGCTGCTGAATTCGCGTCAGTCATACGTTTTCGAATTTGAACGACGTTTGTTACTTTGTTGCAACAAAAAGCGGTCTTTTGTCTTTCCTGGATAAAATTTAGGCCAAATGAACGACAGTCCTGCCCTGACATGAACATGAAGGTTTTTAAATAAGGTAATAAGTTACTTATGTCGTTTGTTTACTTCAGCTTAAACTAAACATCCCATCTTTTAACCGAAATACCAAACTGAATTAAAACATTTAAAGAGGCATTCACAAAAATGAATATATATTACAAATAATGTTATATCATCTCAAGTTTGGATGCTGGTGACACTTTACAAATCAGGTGATTAATATGACACTCAGACGAACCTGGTTAGTTTATGCCCTGGAAAAAAACAGCATATGCTGGTAAGTATGTTTTGATGCTGGGATGCTGGTTAGTTACGTTTTGGTGCTGGTATAAGCTGGTCCTTAGCTGGTTTACGCTGGTCCTTTGCTGGTTTATGCTGGTCATGTTGCTGGTCAAGGACCAGCTTAAACCAGCATCAAAACATACCTACCAGCATATGCTGTTTTTTTCACCAAGGTGGCCAAATGCTGGGTTGCAGTTATGCTATTTACAAATGTATTAAAATTTTTCTTTCCGTACTGGTAACACAAAATTTTACACAAATTTGTATAAAAAGGAGAAAAGTTCTGAGGAAACTTCCTCACATTTGTGGAATTAAAAAGTAGTTTGACTTGACTAGGCTATATGAATGTACATTAATAGAATGTGAAGCATTATATAATGTAATAATGTTTATTAATATCATTAATTCTTTTCTTTTTTCCTGGATAGCCACCATTCAAAATGTATAAATTGATGTTTTCCCCTTCATAAGTTTTGCCTTATTGCCTTTTTAGGAGTATACAGTTGAGGTCAAACGTTTACATACGCCTTGGAGAATCTGCAAATTGTTAATTATTTTACCAAAATAAGAGTGATCATACAAAATGCATGTTATTTTTTTATTTACTACTGACCTGAATAAGATATTGCACATAAAAGACGTTTACATATAATCCACAAGAAAAAATAATAGTTGAATTTATAAAAATTACCCCTTTCAAAAGTTTACATGCGCTTGATTTCTAATACTGTGTGTGTTGTTTTTTTGTTTGGTGATATTTGTTCAGGAGTCCCTTGTTTGTCCTAAACAGTTAAACTCCCCAATGTTCTCCAGAAAAATCCTTCAGGTCCCACATATTCTTTTGTTTTTGAGCATTTTTGAACCCTTTCCAGCAATGACTGTATGATTTTGAGATCCATCTTTTCACACTGAGGACAACTGAGGGACTCTCATGCAACTATTACAGAAGGTTCAAATACTCACTGATGCTTCAGAAGGAAACACGATGCATTAAGAGCCAGGGATGTAAACTTTTGAAAGAATGAAGATGTGTACATTTTTTTTTTATTTGACTTAAATATCATATTTTTTTAAATTTAGTACTGCCCTTCAGAAGCTACAGAACATACAATTAACCCTGATCTTCAAATCAAAATATTTTCACCCCCTGGCTGGCTTTTAATGCATTGTATTTCCTTATGGAGCATCAGTGAGCATTTGAACCTTCTGTAATAGTTGCATATGAGTCCCTCAGTTGTCCTCAGTGTGAAAAGATGGATCTCAAAATCATACAGTCCTTGTTGGAAAGAGTTCAAATACACAAAAATGCTGAAAAACCAAAGAATTTGTTGGACCTGAAGAATTTTTCTGAAGAACAGCAGGCAGTTTAACTGTTCAGGACAAACAAAGGACTCATTAACAACTATCAGTAAACAAAAAACAAGTTTATGTAAACTTTTGAACAGGGTCATTTTTATAAATTCAACTATTATTTTTCTCTTGTGGACTATATGTAAATGTGTTTTATGTGAAATATCTTATTCAGGTCAGTACTGAATAAACAACAGGCATTTTGTATGATCCCTCGTATTTTGGAAAAAAAAAAAAAAAAATCTACGTTTTGCAGATTCTGCAAGGTGTATGTAAACATTTGACCTCAACTGTATTTGACCAGAGTATCTGTATTCCCTCAGCATTCATAATAGTGGTTGACCAATATGGGTTCAATTGTTAATTCTTCAGTTATTACATTTGTTCCCACCTGATCCTGAATGTGTGCATTCAGCCTTGGATTATTCCTCAATATGAATTTCCTGTAGAGCTGCTTTACTGGGACCATCTTAATCTGTGAAGGGATTTATCTGCTTATGTCTCATTATCTAACCACGTCCAGACAACCGGAACTGTTTCTTACCTTGTAATTGAGTTTTTGTCCTCTTGTCTTTCTTCCTCACTTCAATGAATCACTGCTTTCTGATGCCTTTGGGGGCTTTTTTTTTATTAGTTTGTCTTCAAAAGGTCAGGCGGTGTATCTGTTAAACATGACTTGTCCCAACTGTTGACTGTCACACTCCGCTGATAACAGCCTGCCTGTTTCCATGGAGATATTTCATTGTCTGACTGTCTAGACACCCGGTGACACCTGACACGTCAGGCCCGGGGGTCGCGGTTGGCCGTGCGAGTCAAAAATCGAAGGCTCAGCTGCCCTCTGCATCTGCTGTAGGTCCACAGAGACATTAGCAAATACGTCGCAAAATGCACGGGCCTGTTTAAATCACTGCTTCTTTTAATAATGTCAGGCCATTTGTCATCATTTCACTGAATGACATGGATGTTCTTTTGTATTTAAATAGAAATTGCTATAGGCTTGAATAACTTGCTCAAAAATGAAAACTGCCATTGTTTACACACTGTCATGTTGTTCTACAGCTGTATCAGTGTTATATTAGCAATAGTATCTATTGATATTTTCAATTAGCTTTTATGTTTGTGTTTTCAATTATAGTTTTAATCATTTTATGTGATATATTTATAACCGTTATTGATTTTCTGCTGTTTATTTGTTTTTGTTTAATATTTCTGTATAGCTTTAAATTTTTTTAGTAGTTTCATAGTTAGTAATTTTAGTACATCAACCAAGGCAATATTTCTTATTTTTAAGTTTAGTTTTTCATCAAACATTTATATTTAAGATTATTTCAGTTTTGTTTTCAGATTTACTATACCAAAACTTAATTTTAACTGACTTTTTTTAATTAACTGTAACTGAAGATTTAGTGTTAGTTAACTGTAATGAATTACGTGTATTGTTGTTTTTTTATGAAATACAAAAGGAAAATTTCTGTACAAATTTCTGAACCGTTCTTAGTGTTTATTAAGTTTTATCAAAGTTTCCTCAAGATTTGTAATAGCTTTATGTGATGAACAGCCATTTGTGCTGCAGCCCTTAAAGGAGAAGTTCACTTCCAGAACAAAAATTGACAGATAATGTACTCACCCCCTTGTTATCCAAGATGTTCGTGTCTTTCTTTCTTCTGCCGTAAAGAAATTATGTTTTTTGAGGGAAACATTTCAGGATTTTTCTGGTATGGTGCCCTGATTTTGAACTTCCAAAATGTAGTTTAAATGCAGCTTCAAATGATCCCAAATGTGGTTGTAAACAATCCCAGCTGAGGAACCAGGACCTTATCTAGCGAAACGATCGGTTATTTTCATAAAAATAATCCAATTTATATACTTTTTAATGGTAAATGCTCGTCTTGTCTTACTTTCTATGAACTGTTTTTTTTTTTTTGTTCGGTTCATGACATTTAGGGTATGTCGAAAAATTCCCATCTCATATTCTCCGTCAACTTCAGAATCGTCTTATATCGGTGTTTGCTCTTCTTTGCATGTTCTCTTTGCAAAGACTGTGTCGGTACTTCTGCAGCGATGTAGGATGATTTTGAAATGATTTTTGAGTTTGAGGGAGAAAATATGATTGGAGTTTTTCTTGAACCATAATACACAGAGTTTAAGGAGAGAAAGACAAGACGAGTGTTTGAGATTAGAAAGTATTTAAATGTTATTTTTTAATGAAAATAACCAAACGTTTTGCTAGATAAGACCCTTCGTCCTCGGCTGGGATCGTTTACAACCGCATTTGTGATTGTTTGAAGCCGCATTTAAACTGCATTTCGGAAGTTCAAATTCAGGGCACCATATCAGTCCATTATATGGATAAAAATCTCGAAATGTTTTCCTCAAAAAACACAATTTCTTTACGGCTGAAGAAAGAAAGACATGAACAACTTGGATGACAAGGAAGTGAGTACATTATCTGTAAATTTCTCCTTTAAATCAATGATTTTTAATCTCACTGATGACTAGCTTTCTCCATACCTGACTTCATTCGACACTTGTCTTTTGGTCATCAAACACTGATATTGTAAGACTTTGTCTTAAGATATTTTTATGGTTTTAGGTGGTGTTGTAAACAGTTGTTGTATGGCAAGAGCTGCTTAAAAATTATTTAAAACTATCTTTTTTTACAAAAAATATTTACAGCGTATGGGTTAGGAACAATATGACAAGTGAGTGAATTGCAAAATAATCAAGCGCTGTAGGCATGAAGTAAACTGTGCGCCAAACTGCAAGTTCACATCACCCTGGTTCTGTCAACAAAAACCAGATAGGGTTTTTCCACTGGCTTTTGGATTATTGAAGAAAATAAGCTCTGTGAGCGAACGAAATGTTATAATACACATTTAATCTTCATATAATCATATACACTCTTAAAAATAAAGGTGCTTTAAGGTTCTTCACAGCAGTGCACTAGAAAAAACATTTTTGGTTTCACAAAGAACGATTCAGTCAAAGGTTCTTTAAAGAACCATCTGTTTCTTACCTTTATATAATCTGAAGAACCTTCTTTTGCCACAAAGAACATTTTGTGAAACAGAAAGGTTCTTCAGATGTTAAAGATGTTCTTTATGGAACCATTTAGACAAAAAGGGTTCTCCTATGGCATTGTGAAGCACCTTTATTTTTAAGAATGTAATTCAACTTTTATACATTTTGTAACCTAAATGCAGTCACCAAATGTAAAAAGTTGAAGTTAGGCTGTAAACAACAACACCAAGTATGCACAACTTTGTCACTATCGCTAACTTTCTGACAAATCTTTTAAAGGGACAGTTCACTCAAAAATGAAAAATCTGTCATTAATTACCCACCCTCATGTCGTTCCAAACTCGTAAGGCCTTCAAATGAAGATATTTTTGCTGAAATCCGAGAGCTCTCGTGGACACTCAAACAGAAGTATTGTTCAATGAAGTTGTTATTATTATTATTATTTTTATTTTTTTTGTGCACAAAATTATTCTCGTTGCTTTACAGTTACAGTTACAGTTCAACCACTGATGTCACATGGACTAATTTAATGATGTCTCTACTATCTTTCTTAAACCGGTAGTTGCGTTGTTGTCTATGGAGGGGCAGAAAGTAGGGATGCACCGAAACGTATCGGCCGAAATGCTTGCGTGTTTTGTCAGTAAAGCCGGTTCTGTAATCAGCGGTAAATGCCATCAGGTGCGTGATTTCACGTTGAGCCGTATATACTACACACAGCCATTGTTCACTGACGAGCTGCGCAAATTCACACTGATAATGAACATGGATTTGCGCAGCTCGTCAGTGAACAACGGCTGTGTGTAGTATATACGGCTCAACGTGAAATCACGCACCTGATGGCATTTACCGCTGATTACAGAACCGGCTTTACTGACAAAACGCGCAAGCATTTCGGCCGATACGTTTCGGTGCATCCCTAGCAGAAAGCTTTCCAATTTTATTAAAAATATCTTAATTTGTTTTCCGAAGATAAACAAAGGTCTTATGGATTTGGAACGACATGAGGGTGAGTAATTAATGACAGAATTTAAATTTTTGGATTAACTATCCCTATAATCTTTATACACAAGACAAGCTAGAAAGTTTGAGTTAGAATGCTTATGAGTATGAACACAACAAGACATTAAAAATGGACTAGTAATTAGAATAGTTTTTCTGTTTGGCTTGATGATGTTTAATTTTTGTGACAGCCTCTCTAGACTCATTTAGCCACTTGTTAGTGGTTTATTACTGATTTCTTTTGTCGTAAAGCATGAAAATATCTGGAGCTTGTGTTAACCGAAGACCTTTTTTTTTTTTTTCAGGCATTTAATCACAAACCCGTTCAAAAAACTCATTAAACAGTGGAACCTGAAGTTTACAAATGTCAATTCTATTCTGGATTTTAGGGGGAAAAAAAACAACTAAATTCTGGGTTTTAGTACTCGTTCCTGCAGCACTTTATTTAATAACGATTAAAACATTGATCTTGGTCTTTATCCACCCATCCGTCCTTCTCAGCATACTGTTTTTTGCAGAAGTGCCATAGGAGCAACACAGCCCCCAACTGTCTTACTTTGCTCCGCTGCGTTAAATCTGGTGTTTTGTCATTAAAAATTCTGTTTAGGTAGAATTCTTAAGATTTGCTGAATGTTCTCACTCTGAATCAGCAGTTAAAATGAGAACTGAACAAACATGGCCGCTCTATTGTCTTTTTTTCTGCGGTGAGTCCCGTGTGATTGGCCGTTTGGCACAGCACACTGTGTTTGATTTACTGTACATGCTCTTTTACGATATTATTTTATTTCAGATTGTCCGGGATGATCTTGTCTGATGAAATTCAGGAACGGGACTGGATACAGAGTGTAACCGGCTGCTAAAATATCCCCGGTCCCTTGAGGCAGCCATAGGCTGTTCTCTGAGAACCCGGCAAGAGAGGACATTCTGTTCAAAGCTATTCAATGGAGATATTTTTTGTTTAAGAGATTTTTTTTTTTTTCCCCTACCTGAACTGAATATCAATCAACAGTCGCCTCTTTAGTGTGCTAAAGCTCGGGAAAAGAATCACGCCACCTCCAGACAAAAATAAAAAGTAAATAAATAATAAAAGCATGAAAGAGTGAGAGCGAGAAAAATGAGGTGAAATTGCCAGCCGTCCGTTCCTTCGTGCTTAATGATGCTCTCTCCGAGCGGCTGGCGTCTGGGTGTCAGAGACCGTGATTTTACCGCAAACACTGCAGCTCAGCGGGGTGCACAGTTATAGCGAGACGGGTTGGGACGGGGGCAGTCAGGTTGAGAGAGTTAGGGGGGCGCAGGGTGGTTTCGGGACCCTCTCAAGGTGCCTCTTCCATGGAAACGCAGCTGGCTGAACAAGATTCCCATCAGTGGACAAATAAGAGACAAGCTGGGCTCTGTCTCCGCACGGGCCGCACTGTTACCAGGAGCCGACAGCCAATCACGTCATTCCAGTAGCCTCGTTTCGACAAATGGGCCCTCTCTGCGACCAATCGCAGGTGAGCAGCCTTGTGACATCATCCGATAATGAATTAGGCTCATCGTAAAGCTTTTCTAAGGCCGATTGGTTCTCCAAATGAGTGATTCTGCCTCAGGAGTCGGAGCGGCATTGCTGACGGAAGGCCATCTCTCTTCACTATCTTTGTCCTGGTTACGGGATTGCACGGTTGGGGCCTTTTGATCGGTCCCCATGTTTCCCATCTCTGCATTTGGTTTTATTGTGCATTAGTGCTGACCCTGACCAATCACTTTCAATCACCATAATTCTCTGATTACAGGAAATATGCCATGAGATGGATGAATAGCTCTTAGGTCATTTCAACCCTGGACGGGTTCCAGAGTTTCACTTACCACCGACGTACCGTCAGTCTCTCTCTCTGTATCCCTCTCTTTTTCAAATGCATAGATGCAATCGATTCTTCACCAAATGACACTGGAGAATTTAGAGACACTCTTTGAGATATATTTGTCCATTTTGAGACTATTGGCATCATTGATATCCACGCTTGTTTGGAAGCTTAACAGTAGTGGTAGTTTCCCCTATAGCCAGTTACAAATCTTTGATCTTCAGAGTGAATAATATGCTTTTTTTTTCGTATATATATTTAGTTCTTAAGTAAATATTGTGTAAAATAAGTGTTATATCAGGCACACTTTTGTCTAGATATAGAGCATTGGCCATTGAAAAACTTACATTGGTTGACCACTACCAAATGTCATAGTGTGTAAATAAATGTTAACTTGAATCTTGCTTAATCTAACAGCTAAAAATCACAGTAAACCTGTCAAGGGATCTTGACAAAACTTCTGGTTTGACTGAATGATATTTTAGTGTATAAACTGGCATAAGCAAAAGCTGTTTGTTAAAAGATAAAGAGGTACTTTTTTTGTGCCACAATTTCCGGTTTTTAAACTAAATCAATTGGAAGGAAGTTGTAAGTTCTTCCATGCTACACATTCAGGTTAATTTAGGATGTTCTGGTTGTTTTTTGGTGATTTTCTTTTTTCTTTTTGCACCTCGATAGATAAACTTCTGTAGTTTTACATTCGCCTTTGGGGACTTTTTTTCAAGTGTTTTTATGGCATGTCAGTGAACAGAGCTGTTACTTGTATGTTAGCACCTGTCAGTTAGTGAGAGCTACATTAGCCATCAGGTTTTCAGATCGTGGTCTGCAGACTGCAGTCTGAATATCCCATGTTTAAATTGCTCTAACAAATGCAGCAGAAGGTAAATTTGGCTCTTAAAGGAGAAGTTCACTTCCAGAACAAAAATTTACAGATAATTTACTCACCCCCTTGTTATCCAAGATGTTCATGTATTTCTCTCTTCAGTCGTAAAGAAATTATTTCAGGTTCATTATTTCAGAAAAAAACATTTCAGGATTTCTCTACATATAGTGGACTTCTATGGTGACCTGAGTTTGAACTTCCAAAATACAGTTTAAATGCAGCTTCAAAGGGCTCTAAACGATCCCAGCCGAGGAAGAAGGGTCTTATCTAGCGAAACTAGAAAAAAATTACAATTTCTATACTTTTTAACCTCAAATGCTCTTGTGTGCTGTCTAGCTCTGTGTGAACTCTGTGTATTCTGGTTCATGTCAGTTAGGGTATGTCAAAAAACTCCATCTCATTTTCTTCTCCAACTTCAAAATCATCCTACTTCTCTGTTTCACCTTTTTTTTTTTTTTGCAAATTTGCATGTTCACTTTGTGAACACTGGGTTGGTACCTCTGCAGTGATGTAGAACGATTTTGAAGTTGGGGGAGAAAATGAGATGGGAGTTTTTCAACATACCCTAACTGTCATGAACCGGAATACACAGAGTTCACATAGAGCTAGACAAGATAAGCATTTGAAGTTAAAAAGTGTATAAACTGTCAATTTTATTTTAGAAAATAACAATCGTTTTGCTGGGATTTTGAGCACTTTGAAGTTGCATTTAAACTACATTTTGGAAGTTGAAACTCGCGGGCACCATAGAAATCTGGATAGAAATCCTGTAATGTTTTCCTCAAAAAAAAACAAAAAAACAAATTTATGAAGAAAGAAAGACATGAACATCTTGGATGAAAAGGGGGGAAGTAAATTATCTGTAATTTGTTCTGGAAGTGAACTAATCCTTTAATATTCTATGAAAGGTTTGAAATTAATATATATAGCCTTGTCTAGACAAGTGTTACTGGAATACATACAAGATGTTTATCTGAGTTGGTCTTTAAATATAGTGTATTTAGGACTGTTTTATGTTAATTCTGATTGTATCTGCAAATTTAAGTACTTATGGATTTGTATTTAAAAATTGTGGTGTGGTTTAAGGAGGATTTGTTTATTTGCTTTACATTTTTAGTGTCAGATAAAATGACAGTTTGTAGATGCTACATTCTCAAGGTCCTCTCATTTAATTATTCACATTTCAACTTGTTTGAACTGTGCTGATTCAGACTGTTTTTGCCTCCATAAGAAAATGTATTGTCTATAAGCTGACCATCAATCAAATCAAAAGTGTAATGAGTTCAAACGCCAGTGAATTATTTGTTATATACATATTATTCTGTCGTTAACAACTTTTTTTTTCTTGGCTGCAGACACTTGAAAACGATGACGTGAGTCAAAAGACCCACAGCCTTGTTAAACATGATTTGAATTCTCCACATTCTCCACTCGCCTCTCCTCAAGTGATCCAGCCAGCGCAGCAGCTGATATCTGGAGATTAACAGCTTCTAGAGAAGGTGACAAAACGCACTGAACACATTTCCTCCACTGTCACGTTTTTACTAGTTCTGTTATCGACATAGTTAACATGAAACAGCAGCCCATCTTGCTTCTGTAATAGGTGGTATTTCCAAGTGAAACAGGAAAGAGTGTAAAGCAGAACTTTTATCCATTGGGTAATTGGATTGGAAAATTCTTTTTTTGGAAAATCTTTTTGGCTGTGTTCAGAATCGAATGCCAGCATACTGAATACTGCAGTAGATACTGAAAGCAGCCTGCTATTCTTTTTTTAAATAATTAATGAAAGAGTAAGCATAATTCCTCTATACATTTCTTTCAAATAGTGGTATGGTACAGTGTAATCACAATCACAAATGTATTTCTCTAGCTCAAACAATAGAGGATAGCGCAAGCAATGCTAAGATCTTGGATTCGGTACCCAGGGAAATCATGAACTTGCAATGTAAGTCATTTGGATAAGTTTCTGCCAAGTGCAAAACTCTAAATTGCATGTATAGGTCGGCAAGTGGCGTCAATATACTGTCTTCGCAAATAAAAACAGACTAGTTTTTTGCATTTTATTAATCCAGTTTAGAGTCTATTAATCAGGGGTGCACATAAGTCTTTTAGCCTGGTTCTCATAAGAGCACCTGGAGATTTGGTTTGGTCCTCACACTGCACATAGCGTGACCCATTAAATATAACTCTAAAAAAATTAATTAACCTTTTAACTGTCACCCCATTTTTGAACATAGACGTGAAAAGGTGTACTAAAAGTACACTTAAATTGTTAGAATTCATAAACTAAAACATTTTGTAATATGATTTTGATGTACCATTTCCATGGTAATGCACTGTCCGATTTTAAAATAGTTTCTACAAGATGGATTTTCAGGTTTTAAGCTTTTAATTGATATATAATTTATGATGGTTTCCAAAGCATGATGGAGAAAAAGGCAGTGAAAGAAGACTTTTTGTGGCAAAGGTCAGAACTCCTATTATGATGGGGTTTTTTTTAGGTGCACCCTTGTCTTAATTTAATCTATTACTGTTCCCACATAATTTGTAACTTAAAAACGTGGTAAAATACCTCTTTTGCAATCTTAGACCTTTCCAACGATATATAGTTTGTAATGATTAGATAAGGATTTATTTGTAATATAGTGAAGTAAACTTCCCTATAAGAGCATGGGTGACAGTTAAGAGGATAATAATAGTGAGAATAATATTATTGTACTTTATTATTTAATTTTTTTTTTTAAAATAAAATTATAAACAAAATAATAAATTGTGGTAATACTATTATATTTTTAAATAAAAAGGAGTATGCAATAAAAATACTGTTATTTTATAGTAAACATACAAATAAAATGATAATATTTACTTTTTTTTCAAACCTAAGATCAGCTTTTATTTTGGAGGGTTGCCGGAAGTAGGCATATGCGCTGCTGGGTTTAGTGCTGCCGAAAGAAGGGTGTCAGTGAACGAAATGTCACATTTTTGTATTGTGCTTTGAAAATGGCAGCGAATAGCCTAGAATTATGCTTTCAGTTCGAAAAGAAATCTTATACATTATTAATTTTTTTTTTTTTTTAAATCTAAAGCTGTCAACTGGCACCAATGTCGAATGGCATTTTTAATTTTGGCCACGGATGCACGCCTGCGGATCATTTATGTGAGACCATGCTATTAGTAAAATAATGTCAAGAAAAAGTTTAAAATCACAACAGATATGTGACCACAAAACTAGTCATAAGGGTTTTTTTTTTTCCTAAAATGAGTATAAATAAGCTTCTGAATAGATAAACTTTCCATTGATGTCTGGTTTGTTAGGATTGGGCAATATTTGGCCAAGATACAACTATTTGAAAATCTGGAATCTGAGGGTGCAAAAAAATCAAAATATTGAGAAAGTTGCCTTTAAAGTTGTCCAAATTAAGTTCTTAGCTATTCATATTACTAATCAAAAATGAATTAAATTATATATTTATGCTAGGAAATTTACAAAATATCTTAATGGAACATGATCTTTACTTAATATCCTAATGATTTTTGGCATAAAAGAAAAAATCGATAATTTTGACCCATACAGTGTATTTTTGGCTATTGCTACAAATATACCCGTGCTACTTAAGACTGGTTTTGTGGTCCAGGGTCACATTACTTGCAGTCGGCATCCGTCACATCGGAAATGAAAGGTGTTCTCAAGTGCGTTACATTGTGGGATGCAATATTCTGTGTTGTATGCTGCTCATTTTCTGCATAAAGAACATTTACACACTGTGTGATAGTAAGCAATAGTAGTAGCAGTATGGTAGCATGCTATTCTGACAGGTTGTTAAAGGGGCGGAGTTTAAAAATAAGAGGACTTGATGATGTCACCTAAAAAGGAAAGTTGTTTCAGAGGCGGAGCAAATTGATTTGCGAAAAGATTATGACAGACTTTTGCCACAAAAACAAATGTTTCACAAAAAGAATGTATTTAGTTTTTTAAGAACAGCAAATCAAATTCATATAAACAGAACTCTCATAAAGGTTGATTAATATACTAATGAATAGTTAAAGATTCAAACGATTGTCTCTCTTCTCTTGTTTCAGCAGTGGCATACTTTCTCTAGACACACGTCTGTTAAAACACACACACAAGCTCTCTTACACGCACTTGCCATGTCTGACCCCCAGGTCACGCTGAAGTGACTTTGTGCCCTGTTTGTAACTGGGCCTCTTTGAAAGTGGGCCTCGCATTCCTAGTCCGTGGGACGGGGGATGTCCTGCTTATTGCCAGCGAGTAGGAAGTTTCTGCCGTTAGGGATTATGTGCCGTTTCCTCGCCCAGAAGCTTTCGGCTTGTCCCCTCCCACTCTTGAAAAAGCAGCGACTCCACAAACTAGAAAACGGTGCAAACTAAATACCTGCCTCTCTGACCACCAGCCTCAGCCTTTCAGCCCCGCTTGTCTGCGCTTGTGCGATCGCTGGGAGGAGGCAGCCGCGTTCCGTCCGCTTTTGTGTGGTTGTACAGAAGTGCTGCGGTTGGGAGGAGGAGGAGGAGGTGGAGGGGAACAGCTGCTCCCCACACAGAAGCCGGTTTCCCAGCCTGACAGGCAGTGAGAGGCAGCCAGTGCCGGGGCTGTTTTCCCGGGGGCCCTCGGGTTGCTTCGCCAGCCTCCGCAGCTCCGGTCTAGGAGGGAGATTTTTATGGCAGCGGCGAAATGCGAAATGGACCAGATCAAGTCGGATTCTTTCCTTCACGAGGCCAAGCGCTCGTGTTCTCTGTGAGTACTCTGCCTTTTTTTTTTTTTTTTTGCTAAAGTTGCATGGACACAAAGGATCACACAGTCCTCGCTGTTCTTTTTGTGTTGTTTTGTTTGGCTTCTCTGTGCCTTTCTAAACCGTCAAGAACTCAGTTTCCTGTGAGAAACAACTCAGGCAGTTTATCACTCGCGTTGAGCTGCAGGTTTCGTGAAAAGAGAGCTTTGTGCTTTTGAATTGCATCTGGGCTAAAGGGTCACGGCCAGAGGCGTCGGTGCTGTGTGTGTATGTACATACCAAATACGGGCGACGATCTGATAAAGGGCGTTTATGAATGTTTGTAAATCCTCTGGCATTGCTTTTTGAAGTTATGGGACGTGACAGCATGCTTTGAACTTGGCAGAAAGTGAGAAACTTTATGTAAACTGTTGGAAGGTCTGTACAGAGACTCGCTCGCACTGTTACACACTAATGGCTGCTGGGTTTTCAATCAGTGTTGCTTTCATAGAGCATTTAAGGAGATCCCTGAACTTCTTCATTCACTTTTTAATTTTGCCAGGAATTTTTTTTTAAGGGAGTAGCGTTAACTTTATCTAAATATATATTGTATCTAAATCATCTTTTGTTTAAGCTTTGATTTCATTTAGAAGCTGACTTAATATTTAATAAGTAGTTCAAATGGACTATTACTATTTCAATAAAAAAAAAAAAAAACAAATACTTAAAGTTTAGCATCAAGCTTGTTAATTCAGTCAGGAACTTTCATTAGATCTAAACTAATTCTGTTGTGATATACAATATATGTTTGTAGTAACGAGGCATTTTTGCAGGCATTTTTTAGTATAAATATTTTTATTCTGTCAAAAAAAAAAAATTTTTGTTTGCCTTCACATGATTTGTTTTTTTAGACAACCTGTCTGTCTGATGCTGTGGCACTTCACCTGCTCCTCCAAAGCCTGAGTCTTGTAAAATGTCTTTTCCCTATGCTTCACCTTTTTCTGTTGCCCCCTCAGACGACCTTGTGTCACAGGAATGAGATGTTTGGACAGGCATTATCGCACGGCTTTCTCTTCTGGAGTGCTGTTTCAAAGCACGGCCAGAGGCATGGAAAAGAGGGAATGCACGAAAAGAAAAAGGCGGAAGACAAAAAGGCAAAGGAGTCGAGTAGTTTTAGCTTAGCTTTTGGTTTCCAGGCCATTTTTTGTGCGTAAGGTGGGATATTGCAGTTTAGTTGTCAACAGAGCACAGAGAAAGAGAGAAAGAGCGAGTGAGCGAGGGGCCACCGCTGAATCTAGTTCTCTATTTTAGGTATGTAGGTCACTATCCTCTGAAGTAGCAGATCTGCACACCTTCTTAATGAGGGCTTCTGAAGTCTTTGTGGCAGATGGTTTATTTTCGGCGCTTTGGTGTGCTATATTAAAGTTTCTTCAGGGCACATCAAGTTGATGGCCAGGCTTTTAAAAAACACAAAGATCTCGTCTTCTCTCCAGTCCTTGGTTTAGACCAATGTGTCATCTAATTTGAGGTTCATGCTGAGGAAAACTTATTTCTGTTGGGTGAACCCATCAGTCACCTGAGAAGAAACACTTCTAAAACACTGTGCTAGAACTACAGTAACTATAAACCCAGGAAAATGTGTAAATTATATATAAATTACACATTATGTTTTTGACCCTGGACCATAAAATCAGTCTTAAGTAGTATTTGTAGCAATAGTCAAAATTATTTTTTTTTTTTATGCCAAAAATCATTAAGATATTAAATAAAGATCATGTTCCATGAAGATATTTTGTAAATTTCTTACTGTAAATATATAAAAAAAATAATTATTGATTAGTAATATGCATTGCTAAGAACTTCATTTGGACAACTTTAAAGGTGAAATTTTTCAATATTTAGATTTTTTTTTTTTTTTTTTTTTGCACCCTCAGATTCCAGATTTTCAAAAAGTTGTATCTCGGCCAAATATTGTCCTATTCTAACAAACAAGAAAAGCTTATTTATTCAGCTTTCAAATGATGTATAAATCTCAATTTAAAAAAATTTACCCGTATGACTGGTTTTGTGGTCAAGGGTCACATATATATATATTTTTTTGGTTTTCACATACAATTTCTAGTTACTACATTTTCATCTATAGTTACCAAATGATTTTTAACAATATTTACGGAAATACTTATATGAATATATGAGAAACTTTCTCATCTATTATAGTATAATTACAGCTCAATGCAGAATAATTATGAAACTGTTGTTAAAGAAATTTTAGATGAAATATAACATGTCACACCTTAGGAAATTTCATTTTTCCAGTCAGTTCTTGACTTTTATATCTATATTTATAAATAGGCTGACTATTGTTTTTTTTATTGATATAGATATATGCATTGGTTAAACTGTATTATGGCTTTACTGTTTTGTTTTGTCAACTTCTGAGTTGAGATAACAGCCTGTGACCTGTGTGGGCTTCCGTATGTTTGGAAACAGTCGTTACTTTAGCAATTCCATTTTGTACCGCTGTAAACTTGAACTGATGCTGTTCTTGTCTCTCAAATGAATCAGTGCTTCCACAAGATTTCTAATATTTTTTTATTAGGCTGTAGAAATGCTGTCTATTTGTTTGGCTCTTGTTTTAGGAAATCTTTAGCTTTTGTCCCCACATTTTTCGGTCTGCGTTTGTTCTGGTCTGCGCTGGAAGTGCTGCAGCTTAGAGGGAACATCGGTTCAGTCCCTAATGAGCAGCGCTGCTCTTAACTTAGTGATTTTGACAGGAAGGAAAGGAACATTATTATTTTGTGTGTGTGCGTGTGTTCTCGTCGCTCTGCTGCGGTTCTAACGGGCTAAAAGGTGGATGCGTACTTGCTCTCGGCTGACAGGCTGAACGCCGAGTGCTGAATGTGTTTAACTGCCTCGCAGGCTGTAAATTTGTCACACTGTCATTTGCCGGGAGGAGAGTGAAAACCGCAGTTTGCCACAGAGCTTTATGAGCTGTGAGTTTCCAGGTGCTGTGTGGTCAGATGGTGCTGGTGATCAGAATCTGGGCCTGAAACATGTTTTTCTGGGTATTAGGTTTCTACAGAAGCTCATGCTGTAAACTGGATGCTTCAGGATTGTGCAACTGAAAAACTTTTTTGACAACTTGTGAAACCACTTTCTTTTTTTATTATTTGTTTTATTAAGATGTTTTGTTCATATTATACTTTGATCACTTTTTGTAATCAATTCTAATAAATAATAATTTTATCATAATTAATTTAAAATATTTTTTTCCAGCTTCTCCAGCTTTGATTCTGTCATCCAGAGTTTTTAAAAATTAAGTATTTGTTATATTTTTAATATGTAAAATCCATTATTTATTTATTTATTTAGTTTTATTTTTGGAATGGTTTGAAATATTATTATTGTTTTTTTTATTTTTTAATCTAGCCTTTCTTGGTTTAGCTAAAATAAATAATTTTTATTAAAATAATTTTGTTTCAGCCTAAGATTTCAAGCATCACAGACGTTTTGCTCAAACCATACATTTTTTCTTGCATTCCCTCAGGCTTTAATTCATTAGTTTAGCCTGATTCTGACACTCCACAAATTATTAGTTTGACTACAGTTGTCAGTGTAAGGGTTTCCAATCCCTGGTTTAATGTGATTTATAGAGGGAAACACACACTCAGACACACACACGCAGGTTTTGTTATCGAAAAAAGGCACTAAGAAGCTTTCGCTCTCTCTGTCTCTCTCTCTCACACTCACACACACACACAATTTGTGTCCTGGAGAGCCATAAAAGAGATGATGTCATGTCTGAACTGGAGACTGTGTGTGTTTGCACTGATCCGTTTCTCATTCAGAACCAGTGAATGGGCCAGATCTCTCTGAAAGAGGACCAAAAAAAGCTCTGAAATCCCCAGCAGACGGCCTGAAAGTTCCCTATTCTAGTCAAATTTAATTTAACTCAATCTTCTATAAAAATACAGACCACATTTTAAGGATTTATACCTATTCCGGGAGGATTTATGATGATTGCAAGACTGAAAAATAAAATGGCATGCTATTTATATAAGGAAAGCTTTAACCATAAAAATATTTTATTGTATTATTATGTTTCATGGAGTTTTTCTTTTTTTTTTTAAAGCAGGCTTTAAAAAATCTGTCAGTTTACACACATTCTACAAAGAATTTTGGCAAATTGTTTGTGCAGGTGTGATGATCATGACTCAAACTGTTTACTGATATTTTAGTGACCTTTCGGAGTATGTGGATATTACAAAACAAAAGAAACGTGTTTAGTTAATGTTCATGTGACTGATTCATTTCCTACTGATTGGCAGGTGCGCAGTGACAGAGCTGTGGAGGTGAAACCCATCTCCTTGATTTTTACGGCTGCTCAAAGTCCTTGTTTTGTCATTGTTTACTTGTTAAATGTCCAGCAGTCTTTCATTCTTGGCTTTCTGATGTCCTAAAGGGACAGGGTGGGACTGCATTGAGAGCTGCTCTTCATCAAGGGCTTTTGACTGCTGTCTGAAGAGAGGGGAGTATTTCAGACACAAAAGGCAAACACACATATTTAGTGTGAGACAAAGGCTGTCCTGGGCAGCTCAGCGAGGGGTTAAACTCTCCTTTTGTTTGCCCGCAATTAGAAGATCACTAGTTTGTCTTGTCCTGTCATCAAGACTTTAGGGTTTAACACTCAAGGAACCTGTCAAGAGTGTGTTTGGATCATATTTCACCACAAAATGTGAAATTAATTGAAGTAGAATCTTAATTTGTAAAGCACGTTTTACAACCAATTAACAAAAATGTTTCCATTTCTAAATAGTTAAATATGTATAGATAATGGTAGCATTTTTGTGCTGCTTAATTTGTAATTTAAATGAAACCTTTAGTAATTTATTTAAATAAAAATGGATCCAAAAGGGCAAAATGCATAATTACTATAATGAAAATCACCAAAATAAATAAAGTACAATGCCCCTAAGCAATACAGTAATTGGAATTTAGAAAGGTTTGCGTAATTGACATTAAATTAATGTCACAATGCAAAATATGATTTATTATTCTCTAGATTTTCTGATGAAAATTGTGATTCATTCTTAAATACAAAGCTGTTGTATTTCTATTTCTGTACAACTACTGTGTGTATTTAGTTCTTAGGCTGTCTAGCCTTTAATTTTCTTTCTTTTTTTACCTTTTAACTACAAAACCTACTTCAAGTTTTGAAATGAGCCTGCTTATGATTTTTTTTTATACTCTTTAAATGTTATGTGTATTTTTAGATGTTTTTAGGAAAATTCCTCAAAATACAAAGGGATCCTCCCGTTTTGGGGCAGACACAGGGGAATGCATTTGCAAAGTGTGTGTGTGTGTATGTGTTGGACTAAAGCGCCCTTGAGAGGCAGGTTTAGAGGCAATAAAGGGAGATCTGGGAAGTGGAAACTCAATAGCGGCAGGGGCTTGTGTTGCTATTGTGCTCATGAAGTCTCCAGCATCTGTAGACAGCAGCCTGTGAAGTAATGAGTCGTCTAGGTTTATATTGACCGGTCTGGTGCGGTGGCCATGGGGACGATTACATTTGCTATTGAGAGTGAAAGGATTACACATCTAAAATAATTGAAATGCAGGGAATGAATAGATGGAGGTTGAAAATGAGGCTGTCGCTCTGCTAACCAGCCTCCCTCCATCTCCCTTTCTGATTTTTTTTTTTTTTCACCCTTACGTGACGTCTCAGGAGCAGGACAGTGGAGATTATAGTTTTTTTTTCCCTTCCACGTTTTCAAAAGTGCAGGTGTTTTACAAAAAAAAGCTGATTTGACTGTATTGATATAAATTTAAATTAATTCAATCTAAACTATATTATTATATTATATTATATTATAGGTAACACTTTACAGTAAGGTTCATTACTTAACATTCATTAACTACTTTCATTAACTAGACTAAAAATTAACAATACTTCTACAGCATTTATTAATCTTAGTTAATGTTAATTTCAGCATTTACTAATGCATTTTTTAAATAAAAAATTGAGCTTGTTAACATTAGTTAATGCACTGTGAGTTAATATGAACTAACAATGAACAACTGTATTTTCATTAACAAAGATGAATAAATACTGTAATAAATGTATTGTTCATTGTTTGTTCATGTTAGTTAAAGCATTAACTAACATTAACTAATGGAATTGTATTGTAAAGTGTTACCATATTATATTATATTATGTTATATTATATATTATATTATATTATTAATATTTTCAAAGTCATTTAGGAGTGTATTATTTTAAAAAATGTTCTTTCAGGCATGATTATTATTTTGATGTAATAGAACAGATTTTTTTTTAATCATGGCCATGTTCTAGATTTCACATTGAAGCTTATATTATATTATTTAGTGTCGTACAATTCTGATAAAAATGTTATTTTAGTCATCTTTAGTCTTATTTTTTAATCATAATTTTTATTTTTTAAATGACAGGTTATTCATGTCATTTAGGGGCTATACAACTCTAATAAAAAAAAATGTTTTCTTTCATAATTATTATTTTGTTTGATAGAACTTTTTTTTTTAATAATGACCATGTTCTAGTTTTGATATAGAAGATTAACTATATATATATCATTATATTATATTATATTATATTATATTAATAAAGTACAAGTTATTCATGTCATTTAAGGTTGTACAATTCTGATACAAAAGATCTTATGATTAATATTTTTATTAATAAAACTGAACATAATTTGTAATTTTTTATCATACTGTTTATAATTGCCATGTCAAAACATGTTTTAAGTTCAAGTTTATGTAACAGGACATAATTAGACACAAATGCAATGCTGTAATTGTCACTTTTAATATTCCATCTATACTCTTAAGCTTAATTATTTATTTGATTAATTGTGCAGCTCTAATATCCTTTTATTCATTTTAAATCGCATGTAAAATTTCTGAATATGGTAATTGTTCCAGCTGAACATTTTCTGGCTTTACAGTTTAAACATTTTAAAATTGCACAAAATTTGATTCCTCCACTGGTGAAAAACTCTCCACTAGGACGATAAACTAAGGCTTTTTCTCTCTGAGTGGGAACCCGATCTGGGCCGGGACGGGCCTTCGGGGAGCGGGGTTGGGTCTCTGTTTACAGCCTCCGTGATTGGTTTCACTTACGGCCGGCCGAAGAGGCAAACATATGCGTGTGCTCATGAGACAGAAAGCTCTTGAGGGGTCCGCCGGAGCAGAGGGCGAGCGTAACACAGCTGAGGGATTCAGAAGTCTGAACCGGAGCCGCCTGCCAGCAGCCGAGCGCGGTGAACTCTGTGCCCCGGTGTCGGGAGGGGACAGAGGGGGACGGGATGCGTTGGTTGAAATCCCCAGACCACGCTGTAATAAGATCAGACCTTAATGGTGGTCAGGGTATATTTGAGATCGGGTCCATATTGGCTCTGTCTGGAGTGTCGGTTGCATAAGTCTGGGCTTTGGGGCAGCAGAGGTTTGAGTGTATCTTTGGAATAACCGAGAGCTGATGTCATGTTGTTATTTTGTGTTTGCGTCCAATGTCGGACCTGTTACACATCAAGGTCAGGAGAAGACTCAATGTGGACAGAAACACAATATCAAGGCTTTTTTTTTTTTTTTTTTCTTTTGGAACGGCGTCTTTGGTTCAATCCACAAATGTTATTAATGTTTCCTAGACCACAGAGCTGCCTTTGGGATCCTTTACTATGATTTCATTAGACATGCTTTGTGTTTCGGAATTCTTGATTGTATCTCATGTTGATGCGTTTGGTCTGCTGGTTACATTTAGAAATTCAATTCCAATGAAATAATTCTAAACATTCTAAATAGAATTATTTCACAGGGAACTGCTTAAGGTTCTGAAAGAAAAAGATGTGTTTAGTTTTATTTCGTCACAGCATTATTACAGATTGATTGATGTCAGTTCCAAAGGTGTTTTCCATTTCTTTTTTAATTAAACAGCATGCTTATGAAGCATTGTGATTGGTTGATGTTAGCTGCAAATGTGTCTTTCCTATCTTTTTTGATTAAACTACATGCTTAGGAAGCAGTTCAAGATTTAAGTGTATTAAAATTACATATCTCAGCCTTTCTCTCCAATCTGTTAATTTTGTTTAAAAGAAGAATAAAAGAGCATAAATTGGTTGTGCATATATGGTAAAATTACACTATTTCCAATATTTTCATTAAAATAGCTTGTAATATCTAATTTAATAAGCATGACAATTTCAGCAGCTGTGCAAAAAACTAAATAGTGAGGCTATTGTATTATTTAATAATATGACTAAGTAAGTTATTCCGCACTACACACACACTTATATAAGGTGAATCTGGACACTTTCGACAGTCAGTTCAATTGCAAAAATTGCCTCAATTTACCTGAATTTGCCCTCTCTGTATTGAATGATTATCTTGGTATATTTTTCTTCTCACTGTGTAGAATAATAAGTATGTCCTTTGTGTGGTGAATTTTTCTAGAGAGAATAAAAAAAAATTGTCAAAGAGTCAAAGAGAATGTTTGGTCACAGCAGTGAATATTATAACAGCATGCGTATGAAGCATTGTGATTGGTTAATTAATTCTGATTAGTTAATGTCAGTTGCAAAGGTGTTTTTCCTTTTTTTTAATTAAACTGCATGCTTATGAAGCAGTTCAAGATTTGATAAGTATATTAAAGTTACATATTCCATCACCAATCTGTTAATTTTAATTAAAAAGACCAATAAAAGACTTGGTTGTGCATATATGGTAAAATTACACTATTTCCAATATATTCATTAAAATAACTTGTAGTATCTAATTTTTAATAAGCATGTGCAAAAAATGAATGGGGTCGCTATTGTATTATTTAATATTGTGACTAAGTCAGTTATTCCTCATTACACACACACACACACACACACACACACACACACACACACACACACACTCTTTATAAAAGACAGTCAGTTCAATTTGCCTCAATTTACCTGAATTTGCCCTTTTCTATATTGAATGATTAGCTTGGTATATTTTTCTTCTCACTGTGTAGAATAATAAGTATGTCCTATGTGTGGTGAATTTTTCTAGAGAGAATTTTAAAAAATTGTTAAATAGAGGGAAAGAGAATGTTTGGTCGATTAAATGTGACCCTGAACCACAAAACCAGTGATAAAGGTAATTTTTTAGAAATTCTGATTTATAATAATAATAAATATTATTACATAAATAAGCTTTCCATTGATGTATGGTATGTTGATTGGAAAATATTTGGCTGAGATACAACTATTTGAAAATCTAGTATCTATGCATGCAAAAAGGTCAAAATACTGAAATAATTACCTTTAAAATTGTCCAAATGAAGTTCTTAGCAATGCATTTTACTAATCAAAAAATAAGTTTTGATATATTTACGGTAGGAAATTTACAAAATATCTTAATAGAACATGATATTTACTTAATATTCTAATGATTTTTGGCATAAAAGAAAAATCTGTAATTTTGACCCATACAATGCTGCTCTGTGGTCCAGGATCACAAATATATAGCAGTAAATATTGGGGCTTATTATACTGTCACTGTATGACAGATACTGAAGTATTTATGTATATGAATATGTCATTAAATAAGATAAAATTTATTTTATTTTTTTTTTATATAATTGCTATCCTTTTGAAAACAAAAAAACTAAATCAAACTACATATAAACATAAATGAGGAGATATCATAAAATTCTAGTGTTTTTATATAAAACTAATTATAGTTTCTAAATGTTTTTGCATATTTGAAAAACTTAGTATTTGTTTTTTAAATTTTGATTTCTTGCTCTGGTGTTTGAATTCTGTTGTACGAGCTCTCTCTCTGTGTGTGTGTGTGTAAGGTGTAAATCCTTGTTGTAATGGCATTCGGGCAGCTTGTCTTCTCCTATTTTTCAGTTAAATTTTTTGGAACGGAGCATCCTGCTCCGTTCTGTCCCCGTCCCGTTCTGGATGAGCTCCTCTCTGTGGGTCCACCTTAAAGAGCACAGACTATGTCTGTTTCTTTTTTTTATTTATCTCTTCATCCCCGTGTTTCCGGGTCTATGAACGTTGATGTTGCGTCACAGGAAATGAGGTATGTTTCGTAAAACCCGGATGAGCCCACCAGATCTGTGATGGGTGGAATATTAATCGTGTGTGTTTGTGTTTGCACATGCGTGTGCTCATATGTGCACACGTGTGTGTGTGTGTGTGTGTGTGTGTGTGTGCATGTGTGTTCGGGTCGCCAAGCTGCTCTGCTTGACATTGGGGTTGACCCGTGTGCGGCAGGCTTACATATGGCGGAGGTGTTGTTTAAGAGAGGGGCCTCTATTCTATATGAAGAGACACAAGGCAAAGAGAAATTTTTTGTTTCTTTTTTCTTCACTCTCGGTCCCTCTGTTGACTTCCACTCTGACAGGATCTTGCACTTTCAGGCGTTGATGTTATGAAGCATTCAGATGGTAATGAGGGCTGAGAGAGGGGGGCAGATTCTCACATAAACTTGATTTGTCCATGAATAGCAGCTTGTGTTTGTCCTGACCTCTCCACTGCCCGGAGACACCAACCACCCCGACCCGTTCAGATTCCCGACACGCACACACACATTCTCTCTTTCTCTCCCTCACACACACATACAGCTTAGCATTGTCAAAGACAGACCACTCTTTTAATATATTTGTTTCTTTGTGGGATTTGATGAGGATTCATATGTTTTGGCTTTGTTTGTTTTTTAGATTGTTATGCCGTCACTCTTGTGGTCTTAATTAATTGGTTGCTTCTTTTTTTTTTAAAACGTTCCCTTATGCTGAGAGACAGTGAGACTTTAACATAAAATAATAAAGATTTTATATTATAAATTATTCATTGAAGTAATAAATAATTGTATTAAAGAGTAATTGATTGTTACATATCAATTTGCATATTTTATTGACATTTACAGTGAGACTTAAAATAAATTAATTTAATAAAAAATGTCATTTATAATTTATAAAATAATATTTCTAATTTTATTACTATTTTTTTTTATAAAAATAATTTTAGAATATTTACAATAAAGGAATAATAAATAAGTAAAGGGGTTCACTTTTGAATCATTATGTTCTATTTATTTAAACCATTCTAAACAATTCTGATATAGAAGAAACAAAATTAATTTCATTGACAGTTTCTTCTGTTTTTGCCTTAGGCACAAATAGTGTTTCAGAATATAAAATGTTCCCTCAGGCTTTTTTTTTCTGAATAATAACATTTGTCCTAGTCAAAATCTTTCTCCGATCGGCTCTGGTCTGCCACGTCACATTACATTTCCTGATTATGTGTTAATCAGAGTCCTCTCACACGAACACACACAGTTAGACGTTTTATTGTCTTACTTTGGTTTTTCCCTTCTAATGGTTCTCATTATCACAGTTAGCAGCTTCCTGTCTGTTAAACTCATGATCTGTTTAGTCCATCAGTTTTCTCCTTTAGAAGCTTTTGTACATCTCTTACATTTTGAAAATCATCTGAAATTCTTGTTCAAAATCAACAATGTTGATGGTTTAAAAAAAAGACTTGCATACATTTTGTACAATTAGATTTTCTATATTGTGAAACCTACTTTCTTTTAATGTATTCATAATTTTTGTGACATCTTTTCTATGTTTTTTGTGCTAAATTGAACACATTTGGCTTGAAAAGATATGTATTAAGAGGCATTTGTAACATATTTGCGGTTTTGTTTTTTAGCATGTCCTTTCTCAGCGATGCTCAGACTGCTTATTGTTTCTCGTTAAATTTGCCAAGGGCCGAACCAGACATTATTCGGCAGGTCAGGACTGCAAGTGACCTCAAACGCCCATCTCATTTTTTACGTCTGACCTATATCCTGCGACACCCTGTATATAGACAGTGAAGTGAAATCACTGGAATTTCCCTTTAAATATGACTGACATCATGTGTGTCTTTTGGCAGATGGTATCTGGGTTGCGTCACTTTTTGGGTCCAAAAAAACATTAAATGAGTCAGAAAACGCAGACGTCATTTTGTGTGTGTGCGTGTGTGTATCTCAAGGGAGAGACCTGTGTTAGAGCGTTACTTCGTCCTTAAAACGTGGATGTTTAGACACCCCAGGAGCTTGAGCGTCCCGCTGTCTTGCAGACGAGCGTTTACTGCTCTGCACATAATTAAAAGCTCTTTGTGCTGTAATGATAGGGCTGCTCTTTTGTTCCTGTTAAGCTGATCTGAGATCAGGAATGTGGGGGCTTTATCATCTCAGCTTTAGATTTGCTCGCACTTTCCTGTCAATATGATCGGGGAAGCTAATATATGTGTTTTTGCGTGTAATTTGCAATAAATCTTTTCATTAGAAAATGCTTGATGGTAAAACACTTGAAAAAGTTGACAGCAGTAATGGGTAATAAAGCTGTTAATTAGCTATTGTGTGCCGTTAAGTTAACAATAGGGTCATTTTACAATGCATTAAAGAACAATGAGTCTGCCGCGGCAGCGTCTGAAAGCCGGTGAGTGTATGTTTGACCTGTAGGGGGTGGGAGGGCTTCTAAATGTCAAACAAGAGAGCTTTATAAAGTGAAGGAGAAGCCGAGGGGCTTTAAATGTGTTGCCCCTTTCCAGCCCAAACAGACAGGATATATTCAGTTGTTCTTATGGATGCTATAAGCATCCAATGCATTCAATGCATTTTTAATGCATTTTTAATGCATTTTTATATTACATAATATAATACTAATATTACATATTACATCCTTTTTATATTATATAAAAATGAGGCAAGTTTATTTTAAATATTTTTTAATATTAATTACAATTTATGTCAAAAAAATATGATTTGCAATTTATGTTGGCAAAACAAATTTGATATTTTTTGTATTTTAATGACAGTTTTAATATAGTTTAGTATTTGATATTACATTTAATATTAATAATTTCTATTATTAATTAATTGCTTTACAGGTTAATTTTTGCTGAAAATTCTGTAATAGGCTTTTTAATGGCAGGTTCTGGTTATAAGCATACTTTAATTACAGTCAATGCATTTTTAATGCATTGTTATATTACATAATATAATGCTAATATTACATATTACATACTTTTTATATTATATAAAAATTAGTCAAGTTTATTTTAAATATTTTTAAATATTAATTGCAATTTATGTTAAAAAATATGAATTGCAGTTTATGTTGGCAAAACAAATTTGATATTTTTGTATTTTAATGATAATTCTAATATAGTTTAGTATTTTATATTACATTTATTATTATTAATTTTGATATTAATGAATTGCTTTACAGGTTAATTTTTGCTGAAAAATTCCATAATAGGCTTTTTAATGGCAGGTTCTAGTTAGCATGCGTTAATTAATGATTTTTGTTTTTCTGGGCAATCATAAATAGCTTTTTTTTTTGTAGTTAAGACTTTGTGCCTATACCAATTTTTGACTGTCAAAAATAATTCTAAAGAGAAAAGACAGTGACAACCCCAGCTGTTTGTTATTTGTCAGGGTTGATTATTTCAGCAGGTAGTTAACAACCCAAACTGTGAACTAACATAAAACCATAGACTCTTACTGTTTGTAGCAGTTTTATGGCACCATTTAAAATGTCTCACTTTGACGGTCTGTCTCTCTGTCCCCTCGCCGCTCCATTTAATCAGTTTTGTCCTGGTGTCATTCAGTTACGGCACAGACGTGATGGATGAATGACAGCCCGTATAAAGATGTAGATCAGGGATTATTTTGGTCTGATTGATTTTAAGAAAAGCTGATGGATTTAGCTGCAAATTTGTGTTTTTTAAATTCTCCTTATATCTTTTGTTTCATTTCCAGCTATCTTTCCACAAATGAGTTTCTGCTAAATAGGCTCTTTGCAGAGTTAAACTTGAATGTGTTTCTGGTTTGAATGGTTGTGGTTGTGTCGGCGTGTGCTCATGTGGGTTCAGTGGCTCTCTGGAAGAGATTAAACTCTCCGTCTCCACGCTGCCGGAGTGTGTTTTCTGCTGTCTTTCCCACCCAGGTGGATCTCTGCATGTGGTCTTCCTGAA